>NW_027616873.1:0-125000 GCF_964187855.1 Myxine glutinosa | reverse complement strand
TTCGCACTTGTGTTTGTGTTGAAAAACCACTTTTCACACTTGTGTTAGTGTTGAAAAACCACTTTTCGCACTTGTGTTGGTGCAGGAAACCACTTTTGCACTTGTATTAGTGTGGAAAAAACACTTTTTGCACTAGTGATAGTGTTGAAAAACCACTTTTCGCACTTGTGTTGGTGCAGGAAACCACTTTTGCACTTGTATTAGTGTGGAAAAAACACTTTTTGCACTTGTGATATTGTTGAAAAACCACTTTTCGCACTTGTGTTAGTGTTGAAAAACCACTTTTCGCACTTGTGTTAGTGTGGAAAAAACACTTTTTGCACTTGTGATTGTGTTGAAAAACCACTTTTCGCACATGTGTTAGTGTTGAAAAACCACATTACGCACTTGTGTTGGTGCAGGAAACCACTTTTGCACTTGTATTAGTGTGGAAAAAACACTTTTCGCACTTGTGTTGGTGCAGGAAACCACTTTTGCACTTGTATTAGTGTGGAAAAAACACTTTTTGCACTTGTGATTGTGTTGAAAAACCACTTTTCGCACATGTGTTAGTGTTGAAAAACCACATTACGCACTTGTGTTGGTGCAGGAAACCACTTTTGCACTTGTATTAGTGTGGAAAAAACACTTTTCGCACTTGTGTTTGTGTTGAAAAACCACTTTTCGCACTTGTGTTAGTGATGAAAAACCACTTTTCGCACTTGTGTTGGTGCAGGAAACCATTTTTGCACTTGTATTAGTGTGGAAAAAACACTTTTTGCACTTGTGATAGTGTTGAAAAACCACTTTTCGCACTTGTGTTAGTATTGAAAAACCACTTTTCGCACTTGTGTTAGTGTTGAAAAACCACTTTTCGCACTTGTGTTGGTGCAGGAAACCACTTTTGCACTTGTATTAGTGTGGAAAAAACACTTTTTGCACTTGTGATAGTGTTGAAAAACCACTTTTCGCACATGTGTTAGTGTTGAAAAACCACTTTTCGCACTTGTGTTAGTGTTGAAAAACCACTTTTCGCACTTGTGTTGGTGCAGGAAACCACTTTTGCACTTGTATTAGTGTGGAAAAAACACTTTTTGCACTTGTGATAGTGTTGAAAAACCACTTTTCGCACTTGTGTTAGTGTTGAAAAACCACTTTACGCACTTGTGTTGGTGCAGGAAACCACTTTTGCACTTGTATTAGTGTGGAAAACACTTTTCGCACTTGTGTTTGTGTTGAAAAACCACTTTTCGCACTTGTGTTAGTGTTGAAAAACCACTTTTCGCACTTGTGTTTGTGTTGAAAAACCACTTTTCGCACTTGTGTTAGTGATGAAAAACCACTTTTCGCACTTGTGTTGGTGCAGGAAACCATTTTTGCACTTGTATTAGTGTGGAAAAAACACTTTTTGCACTTGTGATAGTGTTGAAAAACCACTTTTCACACTTGTGTTAGTGTTGAAAAACCACTTTTCGCACTTGTGTTAGTGTTGAAAAACCACTTTTCGCACTTGTGTTGGTGCAGGAAACCACTTTTGCACGTGTATTAGTGTGGAAAAAACACTTTTCGCACTTGTGTTTGTGTTGAAAAACCACTTTTCACACTTGTGTTAGTGTTGAAAAACCACTTTTCGCACTTGTGTTGGTGCAGGAAACCACTTTTGCACTTGTATTAGTGTGGAAAAAACACTTTTTGCACTAGTGATAGTGTTGAAAAACCACTTTTCGCACTTGTGTTGGTGCAGGAAACCACTTTTGCACTTGTATTAGTGTGGAAAAAACACTTTTTGCACTTGTGATATTGTTGAAAAACCACTTTTCGCACTTGTGTTAGTGTTGAAAAACCACTTTTCGCACTTGTGTTAGTGTGGAAAAAACACTTTTTGCACTTGTGATTGTGTTGAAAAACCACTTTTCGCACATGTGTTAGTGTTGAAAAACCACATTACGCACTTGTGTTGGTGCAGGAAACCACTTTTGCACTTGTATTAGTGTGGAAAAAACACTTTTCGCACTTGTGTTGGTGCAGGAAACCACTTTTGCACTTGTATTAGTGTGGAAAAAACACTTTTTGCACTTGTGATTGTGTTGAAAAACCACTTTTCGCACATGTGTTAGTGTTGAAAAACCACATTACGCACTTGTGTTGGTGCAGGAAACCACTTTTGCACTTGTATTAGTGTGGAAAAAACACTTTTCGCACTTGTGTTTGTGTTGAAAAACCACTTTTCGCACTTGTGTTAGTGATGAAAAACCACTTTTCGCACTTGTGTTGGTGCAGGAAACCATTTTTGCACTTGTATTAGTGTGGAAAAAACACTTTTTGCACTTGTGATAGTGTTGAAAAACCACTTTTCGCACTTGTGTTAGTATTGAAAAACCACTTTTCGCACTTGTGTTAGTGTTGAAAAACCACTTTTCGCACTTGTGTTGGTGCAGGAAACCACTTTTGCACTTGTATTAGTGTGGAAAAAACACTTTTTGCACTTGTGATAGTGTTGAAAAACCACTTTTCGCACATGTGTTAGTGTTGAAAAACCACTTTTCGCACTTGTGTTAGTGTTGAAAAACCACTTTTCGCACTTGTGTTGGTGCAGGAAACCACTTTTGCACTTGTATTAGTGTGGAAAAAACACTTTTTGCACTTGTGATAGTGTTGAAAAACCACTTTTCGCACTTGTGTTAGTGTTGAAAAACCACTTTACGCACTTGTGTTGGTGCAGGAAACCACTTTTGCACTTGTATTAGTGTGGAAAACACTTTTCGCACTTGTGTTTGTGTTGAAAAACCACTTTTCGCACTTGTGTTAGTGTTGAAAAACCACTTTTCGCACTTGTGTTGGTGCAGGAAACCACTTTTGCACTTGTACTAGTGTGGAAAAAACACTTTTTGCACTTGTGATAGTGTTGAAAAACCACTTTTCGCACTTGTGTTAGTGTTGAAAAAGCACTTTTCGCACTTGTGTTAGTGTTGAAAAACCACTTTTCGCACTTGTGTTGGTGCAGGAAACCACCTTTGCACTTGTATTAGTGTGGAAAAAACACTTTTTGCACTTGTGATAGTGTTGAAAAACCATTTTTCGCACATGTGTTAGTGTTGAAAAACCACTTTTCGCACTTGTGTTAGTGTTGAAAAACCACTTTTCGCACTTGTGTTGGTGCAGGAAACCACTTTTGCACTTGTATTAGTGTGGAAAAAACACTTTTTGCACATGTGTTAGTGTTGAAAAACCACTTTTCGCACTTGTGTTGGTGCAGGAAACCACTTTTGCACTTGTATTGGTGTGGAAAAAACACTTTTTGCACTTGTGATTGTGTTGAAAAACCACTTTTCGCACTTATGTTAGTGTTGAAAAACCACATTACGCACTTGTATGCGCTTGGAGGTATGCGCTCTACCGAGTGCCGCTCTAGTTTTATTTTACCTGGTTTTATGTGTCATTGTGGTGTCTGAAGGAAAGAAAAGATTTGTTGAAATGGAGAATGTGTTCATGTTTTCCGGTTTAGCACAACTGTATTAAGCTGTGGATGAAAGAAAACTGTTCTTTTTCAGGGAATCAAAGATGATTCCATCATCATCAATCAAAGACGTTGATCTGAACTCCTCACCTCCACACGATTCACCAAAGAAGGAGAAAAACACCCCGTAAAAGCGTGTGAAGTAAATAATTTCATTCACCCCCATCTGCACTTTTGAAAACTTGATTTTGGATATATCTACCTCAGGGAATGTACAATAAATTGACTTTTCAATCTTTTTCAACTTAGACACATGTTCGGAAGAGACAACAACAGGGAGCGTTGTGCGGACGTTTCACATTCCATGTGAGTAAGAGAATCACCTTTCAGGACGTCATGACATTCATTGTGCTCGCAATAGAAATGGTATTTCTTTGAGGAAACTAATGTGAATCTTGTCGTGTTTCGATCACATTTTGATCCATAATTATTTTCTATATTATCGATTGGAGGTTTCACGGCTGTGGGATTTCTATGACGTGCCTCCATGGAGTTGTTTACCTGGGGTGGGAATCTTGATCCAGATATAAAGGGTCATGCGGGTGTTTTGTATGAAGAGCGAGTTTATCATATGTATAATATATATATACATCAGGAATACATCAGGAAGAAGATAATTGTTCTTTGGTCATTTATTGTTACATATCTTTTCTACCTGTCCCAGCTTGTATAATAATCATAAAAGTAGGACCGTGGGTCCTGAAGCTCACCTGGATCACGAGCTACAATCACTCAAACCCCCCACAGACCCTCTCAGACAATGATGTTTTTAATGTCGTGAACAAACCGTGAACAAACCGTGAGCCGGGAAACAATATCTCTCCGTTCTCAGGACCGAACTCTCTTATCTGTCTCCCTCTTCCAAATCCTGGTGGCGTCTGGTCAAATCTGTTTCTGGTGTTTGTTCCCCCTCCATCCCCTCCCTCACCTCAAATGTCCACACGGCTGACTCCGCACGTGAAAAAACTGAATGCCTCAACTCTGTGTTTGCCTCTAAATCTTGAGTTCCAAACCCCTCCAAACCCCATGTGTTCCAAACCAGTGCAGGAAACCACTTTTGCACTTGTATTAGTGTGGAAAAAACACTTTTTGCACTTGTGATAGTGTTGAAAAACCACTTTTCGCACTTGTGTTAGTGTTGAAATACCACTTTTCGCACTTGTGTTAGTGTTGAAAAACCACTTTTCGCACTTGTGTTGGTGCAGGAAACCACTTTTGCACGTGTATTAGTGTGGAAAAAACACTTTTCGCACATGTGATAGTGTTGAAAAACCACTTCTCGCACTTGTGTTTGTGTTGAAAAACCACTTTTCGCACTTGTGTTAGTGATGAAAAACCACTTTTCGCACTTGTGTTGGTGCAGGAAACCATTTTTGCACTTGTTTTAGTGTGGAAAAAACACTTTTTGCACTTGTGATAGTGTTGAAAAACCACTTTTCACACTTGTGTTAGTGTTGAAAAACCACTTTTCGCACTTGTGTTAGTGTTGAAAAACCACTTTTCGCACTTGTGTTGGTGCAGGAAACCACTTTTGCACGTGTATTAGTGTGGAAAAAACACTTTTCGCACTTGTGTTTGTGTTGAAAAACCACTTTTCACACTTGTGTTAGTGTTGAAAAACCACTTTTCGCACTTGTGTTGGTGCAGGAAACCACTTTTGCACTTGTATTAGTGTGGAAAAAACACTTTTTGCACTTGTGATAGTGTTGAAAAACCACTTTTCGCACTTGTGTTAGTGTTGAAAAACAACTTTTCGCAGTTGTGTTAGTGTTGAAAAACCACTTTTCGCACTTGCGTTGGTGCAGGAAACCACTTTTGCACTTGTATTAGTGTGGAAAAAACACTTTTTGCACTTGTGATTGTGTTGAAAAACCACTTTTCGCACTTGTGTTAGTGTTGAAAAACCACATTACGCACTTGTGTTGGTGCAGGAAACCACTTTTTGCACTTGTGTTAGTGTTGAAAAACCACTTTTCACACTTGTGTTAGTGTTGAAAAACCACTTTTCGCACTTGTGTTGGTGCAGGAAACCACTTTTGCACTTGTATTAGTGTGGAAAAAACACTTTTTGCACTTGTGTTAGTGTTGAAAAACCACTTTTCGCACTTGTGTTAGTGTTGAAAAACCACTTTTCGCACTTGTGTTGGTGCAGGAAACCACTTTTGCACTTGTATTAGTGTGGAAAAAACACTTTTTGCACTTGTGATAGTGTTGAAAAACCACTTTTCGCACTTGTGTTAGTGTTGAAAAACCACTTTTCGCACTTGTGTTGGTGCAGAAAACAACTTTTGCACTTGTATTAGTGTGGAAAAAACACTTTTAGCACTTGTGTTAGTGTTGAAAAACCACTTTTTGCACTTGCGTTAGTGTTGAAAAACCACTTTTCGCACTTGTGTTGGTGCAGGAAACCACTTTTGCACTTGTATTAGTGTGGAAAAAGCACTTTTCGCACTTGTGTTAGTGTTGAAAAACCACTTTTCGCACTTGTGTTAGTGTTGAAAAACCACTTTTCGCACTTGTGTTAGTGTTGAAAAACCACTTTTCGCACTTGTGTTGGTGCAGGAAACCACTTTTGCACTTGTTTTAGTGTGGAAAAAACACTTTTTGCACTTGTGATAGTGTTGAAAAACCACTATTCGCACTTGTGTTAGTGTTGAAAAACCACTTTTCGCACTTGTGTTGGTGCAGGAAACCACTTTTGCACTTGTATTAGTGTGGAAAAAACACTTTTTGCACTTGTGATATTGTTGAAAAACCACTTTTCGCACTTGTGTTAGTGTTGAAAAACCACTTTTCGCACTTGTGTTGGTGCAGGAAACCACTTTTGCACTTGTATTAGTGTGGAAAAAACACTTTTTGCACTTGTGATTGTGTTGAAAAACCACTTTTCGCACATGTGTTAGTGTTGAAAAACCACATTACGCACTTGTGTTGGTGCAGGAAACCACTTTTGCACTTGTATTAGTGTGGAAAAAACACTTTTCGCACTTGTGTTGGTGCAGGAAACCACTTTTGCACTTGTTTTAGTGTGGAAAAAACACTTTTTGCACTTGTGATTGTGTTGAAAAACCACTTTTCGCACATGTGTTAGTGTTGAAAAACCACATTACGCACTTGTGTTGGTGCAGGAAACCACTTTTGCACTTGTATTAGTGTGGAAAAAACACTTTTCGCACTTGTGTTTGTGTTGAAAAACCACTTTTCGCACTTGTGTTAGTGATGAAAAACCACTTTTCGCACTTGTGTTGGTGCAGGAAACCATTTTTGCACTTGTATTAGTGTGGAAAAAACACTTTTTGCACTTGTGATAGTGTTGAAAAACCACTTTTCGCACTTGTGTTAGTATTGAAAAACCACTTTTCGCACTTGTGTTAGTGTTGAAAAACCACTTTTCGCACTTGTGTTGGTGCAGGAAACCACTTTTGCACTTGTATTAGTGTGGAAAAAACACTTTTTGCACTTGTGATAGTGTTGAAAAACCACTTTTCGCACATGTGTTAGTGTTGAAAAACCACTTTTCGCACTTGTGTTAGTGTTGAAAAACCACTTTTCGCACTTGTGTTGGTGCAGGAAACCACTTTTGCACTTGTATTAGTGTGGAAAAAACACTTTTTGCACTTGTGATAGTGTTGAAAAACCACTTTTCGCACTTGTGTTAGTGTTGAAAAACCACTTTACGCACTTGTGTTGGTGCAGGAAACCACTTTTGCACTTGTATTAGTGTGGAAAAACACTTTTCGCACTTGTGTTTGTGTTGAAAAACCACTTTTCGCACTTGTGTTAGTGTTGAAAAACCACTTTTCGCACTTGTGTTGGTGCAGGAAACCACTTTTGCACTTGTACTAGTGTGGAAAAAACACTTTTTGCACTTGTGATAGTGTTGAAAAACCACTTTTCGCACTTGTGTTAGTGTTGAAAAACCACTTTTCGCACTTGTGTTGGTGCAGGAAACCACCTTTGCACTTGTATTAGTGTGGAAAAAACACTTTTTGCACTTGTGATAGTGTTGAAAAACCATTTTTCGCACATGTGTTAGTGTTGAAAAACCACTTTTCGCACTTGTGTTAGTGTTGAAAAACCACTTTTCGCACTTGTGTTGGTGCAGGAAACCACTTTTGCACTTGTATTAGTGTGGAAAAAACACTTTTTGCACATGTGTTAGTGTTGAAAAACCACTTTTCGCACTTGTGTTGGTGCAGGAAACCACTTTTGCACTTGTATTGGTGTGGAAAAAACACTTTTTGCACTTGTGATTGTGTTGAAAAACCACTTTTCGCACTTATGTTAGTGTTGAAAAACCACATTACGCACTTGTATGCGCTTGGAGGTATGCGCTCTACCGAGTGCCGCTCTAGTTTTATTTTACCTGGTTTTATGTGTCATTGTGGTGTCTGAAGGAAAGAAAAGATTTGTTGAAATGGAGAATGTGTTCATGTTTTCCGGTTTAGCACAACTGTATTAAGCTGTGGATGAAAGAAAACTGTTCTTTTTCAGGGAATCAAAGATGATTCCATCATCATCAATCAAAGACGTTGATCTGAACTCCTCACCTCCACACGATTCACCAAAGAAGGAGAAAAACACCCCGTAAAAGCGTGTGAAGTAAATAATTTCATTCACCCCCATCTGCACTTTTGAAAACTTGATTTTGGATATATCTACCTCAGGGAATGTACAATAAATTGACTTTTCAATCTTTTTCAACTTAGACACATGTTCGGAAGAGACAACAACAGGGAGCGTTGTGCGGACGTTTCACATTCCATGTGAGTAAGAGAATCACCTTTCAGGACGTCATGACATTCATTGTGCTCGCAATAGAAATGGTATTTCTTTGAGGAAACTAATGTGAATCTTGTCGTGTTTCGATCACATTTTGATCCATAATTATTTTCTATATTATCGATTGGAGGTTTCACGGCTGTGGGATTTCTATGACGTGCCTCCATGGAGTTGTTTACCTGGGGTGGGAATCTTGATCCAGATATAAAGGGTCATGCGGGTGTTTTGTATGAAGAGCGAGTTTATCATATGTATAATATATATATACATCAGGAATACATCAGGAAGAAGATAATTGTTCTTTGGTCATTTATTGTTACATATCTTTTCTACCTGTCCCAGCTTGTATAATAATCATAAAAGTAGGACCGTGGGTCCTGAAGCTCACCTGGATCACGAGCTACAATCACTCAAACCCCCCACAGACCCTCTCAGACAATGATGTTTTTAATGTCGTGAACAAACCGTGAACAAACCGTGAGCCGGGAAACAATATCTCTCCGTTCTCAGGACCGAACTCTCTTATCTGTCTCCCTCTTCCAAATCCTGGTGGCGTCTGGTCAAATCTGTTTCTGGTGTTTGTTCCCCCTCCATCCCCTCCCTCACCTCAAATGTCCACACGGCTGACTCCGCACGTGAAAAAACTGAATGCCTCAACTCTGTGTTTGCCTCTAAATCTTGAGTTCCAAACCCCTCCAAACCCCATGTGTTCCAAACCAGTGCAGGAAACCACTTTTGCACTTGTATTAGTGTGGAAAAAACACTTTTTGCACTTGTGATAGTGTTGAAAAACCACTTTTCGCACTTGTGTTAGTGTTGAAATACCACTTTTCGCACTTGTGTTAGTGTTGAAAAACCACTTTTCGCACTTGTGTTGGTGCAGGAAACCACTTTTGCACGTGTATTAGTGTGGAAAAAACACTTTTCGCACATGTGATAGTGTTGAAAAACCACTTCTCGCACTTGTGTTTGTGTTGAAAAACCACTTTTCGCACTTGTGTTAGTGATGAAAAACCACTTTTCGCACTTGTGTTGGTGCAGGAAACCATTTTTGCACTTGTTTTAGTGTGGAAAAAACACTTTTTGCACTTGTGATAGTGTTGAAAAACCACTTTTCACACTTGTGTTAGTGTTGAAAAACCACTTTTCGCACTTGTGTTAGTGTTGAAAAACCACTTTTCGCACTTGTGTTGGTGCAGGAAACCACTTTTGCACGTGTATTAGTGTGGAAAAAACACTTTTCGCACTTGTGTTTGTGTTGAAAAACCACTTTTCACACTTGTGTTAGTGTTGAAAAACCACTTTTCGCACTTGTGTTGGTGCAGGAAACCACTTTTGCACTTGTATTAGTGTGGAAAAAACACTTTTTGCACTTGTGATAGTGTTGAAAAACCACTTTTCGCACTTGTGTTAGTGTTGAAAAACAACTTTTCGCAGTTGTGTTAGTGTTGAAAAACCACTTTTCGCACTTGCGTTGGTGCAGGAAACCACTTTTGCACTTGTATTAGTGTGGAAAAAACACTTTTTGCACTTGTGATTGTGTTGAAAAACCACTTTTCGCACTTGTGTTAGTGTTGAAAAACCACATTACGCACTTGTGTTGGTGCAGGAAACCACTTTTTGCACTTGTGTTAGTGTTGAAAAACCACTTTTCACACTTGTGTTAGTGTTGAAAAACCACTTTTCGCACTTGTGTTGGTGCAGGAAACCACTTTTGCACTTGTATTAGTGTGGAAAAAACACTTTTTGCACTTGTGTTAGTGTTGAAAAACCACTTTTCGCACTTGTGTTAGTGTTGAAAAACCACTTTTCGCACTTGTGTTGGTGCAGGAAACCACTTTTGCACTTGTATTAGTGTGGAAAAAACACTTTTTGCACTTGTGATAGTGTTGAAAAACCACTTTTCGCACTTGTGTTAGTGTTGAAAAACCACTTTTCGCACTTGTGTTGGTGCAGAAAACAACTTTTGCACTTGTATTAGTGTGGAAAAAACACTTTTAGCACTTGTGTTAGTGTTGAAAAACCACTTTTTGCACTTGCGTTAGTGTTGAAAAACCACTTTTCGCACTTGTGTTGGTGCAGGAAACCACTTTTGCACTTGTATTAGTGTGGAAAAAGCACTTTTCGCACTTGTGTTAGTGTTGAAAAACCACTTTTCGCACTTGTGTTAGTGTTGAAAAACCACTTTTCGCACTTGTGTTAGTGTTGAAAAACCACTTTTCGCACTTGTGTTGGTGCAGGAAACCACTTTTGCACTTGTTTTAGTGTGGAAAAAACACTTTTTGCACTTGTGATAGTGTTGAAAAACCACTATTCGCACTTGTGTTAGTGTTGAAAAACCACTTTTCGCACTTGTGTTGGTGCAGGAAACCACTTTTGCACTTGTATTAGTGTGGAAAAAACACTTTTTGCACTTGTGATATTGTTGAAAAACCACTTTTCGCACTTGTGTTAGTGTTGAAAAACCACTTTTCGCACTTGTGTTGGTGCAGGAAACCACTTTTGCACTTGTATTAGTGTGGAAAAAACACTTTTTGCACTTGTGATTGTGTTGAAAAACCACTTTTCGCACATGTGTTAGTGTTGAAAAACCACATTACGCACTTGTGTTGGTGCAGGAAACCACTTTTGCACTTGTATTAGTGTGGAAAAAACACTTTTCGCACTTGTGTTGGTGCAGGAAACCACTTTTGCACTTGTTTTAGTGTGGAAAAAACACTTTTTGCACTTGTGATTGTGTTGAAAAACCACTTTTCGCACATGTGTTAGTGTTGAAAAACCACATTACGCACTTGTGTTGGTGCAGGAAACCACTTTTGCACTTGTATTAGTGTGGAAAAAACACTTTTCGCACTTGTGTTTGTGTTGAAAAACCACTTTTCGCACTTGTGTTAGTGATGAAAAACCACTTTTCGCACTTGTGTTGGTGCAGGAAACCATTTTTGCACTTGTATTAGTGTGGAAAAAACACTTTTTGCACTTGTGATAGTGTTGAAAAACCACTTTTCGCACTTGTGTTAGTATTGAAAAACCACTTTTCGCACTTGTGTTAGTGTTGAAAAACCACTTTTCGCACTTGTGTTGGTGCAGGAAACCACTTTTGCACTTGTGTTAGTGTTGAAAAACCACTTTTCGCACTTGTGTTGGTGCAGGAAACCACTTTTGCACTTGTATTAGTGTGGAAAAAACACTTTTTGCACTTGTGTTAGTATTGAAAAAACACTTTTTGCACTTGTGATAGTGTTGAAAAACCACTTTTCGCACATGTGTTAGTGTTGAAAAACCACTTTTCGCACTTGTGTTAGTGTTGAAAAACCACTTTTCGCACTTGTGTTGGTGCAGGAAACCACTTTTGCACTTGTATTAGTGTGGAAAAAACACTTTTTGCACTTGTGATAGTGTTGAAAAACCACTTTTCGCACTTGTGTTAGTGTTGAAAAACCACTTTACGCACTTGTGTTGGTGCAGGAAACCACTTTTGCACTTGTATTAGTGTGGAAAAACACTTTTCGCACTTGTGTTTGTGTTGAAAAACCACTTTTCGCACTTGTGTTAGTGTTGAAAAACCACTTTTCGCACTTGTGTTGGTGCAGGAAACCACTTTTGCACTTGTACTAGTGTGGAAAAAACACTTTTTGCACTTGTGATAGTGTTGAAAAACCACTTTTCGCACTTGTGTTAGTGTTGAAAAACCACTTTTCGCACTTGTGTTGGTGCAGGAAACCACCTTTGCACTTGTATTAGTGTGGAAAAAACACTTTTTGCACTTGTGATAGTGTTGAAAAACCATTTTTCGCACATGTGTTAGTGTTGAAAAACCACTTTTCGCACTTGTGTTAGTGTTGAAAAACCACTTTTCGCACTTGTGTTGGTGCAGGAAACCACTTTTGCACTTGTATTAGTGTGGAAAAAACACTTTTTGCACATGTGTTAGTGTTGAAAAACCACTTTTCGCACTTGTGTTGGTGCAGGAAACCACTTTTGCACTTGTATTGGTGTGGAAAAAACACTTTTTGCACTTGTGATTGTGTTGAAAAACCACTTTTCGCACTTATGTTAGTGTTGAAAAACCACATTACGCACTTGTATGCGCTTGGAGGTATGCGCTCTACCGAGTGCCGCTCTAGTTTTATTTTACCTGGTTTTATGTGTCATTGTGGTGTCTGAAGGAAAGAAAAGATTTGTTGAAATGGAGAATGTGTTCATGTTTTCCGGTTTAGCACAACTGTATTAAGCTGTGGATGAAAGAAAACTGTTCTTTTTCAGGGAATCAAAGATGATTCCATCATCATCAATCAAAGACGTTGATCTGAACTCCTCACCTCCACACGATTCACCAAAGAAGGAGAAAAACACCCCGTAAAAGCGTGTGAAGTAAATAATTTCATTCACCCCCATCTGCACTTTTGAAAACTTGATTTTGGATATATCTACCTCAGGGAATGTACAATAAATTGACTTTTCAATCTTTTTCAACTTAGACACATGTTCGGAAGAGACAACAACAGGGAGCGTTGTGCGGACGTTTCACATTCCATGTGAGTAAGAGAATCACCTTTCAGGACGTCATGACATTCATTGTGCTCGCAATAGAAATGGTATTTCTTTGAGGAAACTAATGTGAATCTTGTCGTGTTTCGATCACATTTTGATCCATAATTATTTTCTATATTATCGATTGGAGGTTTCACGGCTGTGGGATTTCTATGACGTGCCTCCATGGAGTTGTTTACCTGGGGTGGGAATCTTGATCCAGATATAAAGGGTCATGCGGGTGTTTTGTATGAAGAGCGAGTTTATCATATGTATAATATATATATACATCAGGAATACATCAGGAAGAAGATAATTGTTCTTTGGTCATTTATTGTTACATATCTTTTCTACTTGTCCCAGCTTGTATAATAATCATAAAAGTAGGACCGTGGGTCCTGAAGCTCACCTGGATCACGAGCTACAATCACTCAAACCCCCCACAGACCCTCTCAGACAATGATGTTTTTAATGTCGTGAACAAACCGTGAACAAACCGTGAGCCGGGAAACAATATCTCTCCGTTCTCAGGACCGAACTCTCTTATCTGTCTCCCTCTTCCAAATCCTGGTGGCGTCTGGTCAAATCTGTTTCTGGTGTTTGTTCCCCCTCCATCCCCTCCCTCACCTCAAATGTCCACACGGCTGACTCCGCACGTGAAAAAGCTGAATGCCTCAACTCTGTGTTTGCCTCTAAATCTTGTGTTCCAAACCCCTCCAAACCCCATGTGTTCCAAACCAGTGCAGGAAACCACTTTTGCACTTGTATTAGTGTGGAAAAAACACTTTTTGCACTTGTGATAGTGTTGAAAAACCACTTTTCGCACTTGTGTTAGTGTTGAAATACCACTTTTCGCACTTGTGTTAGTGTTGAAAAACCACTTTTCGCACTTGTGTTGGTGCAGGAAACCACTTTTGCACGTGTATTAGTGTGGAAAAAACACTTTTCGCACATGTGATAGTGTTGAAAAACCACTTCTCGCACTTGTGTTTGTGTTGAAAAACCACTTTTCGCACTTGTGTTAGTGATGAAAAACCACTTTTCGCACTTGTGTTGGTGCAGGAAACCATTTTTGCACTTGTATTAGTGTGGAAAAAACACTTTTTGCACTTGTGATAGTGTTGAAAAACCACTTTTCACACTTGTGTTAGTGTTGAAAAACCACTTTTCACACTTGTGTTAGTGTTGAAAAACCACTTTTCGCACTTGTGTTGGTGCAGGAAACCACTTTTGCACGTGTATTAGTGTGGAAAAAACACTTTTCGCACTTGTGTTTGTGTTGAAAAACCACTTTTCACACTTGTGTTAGTGTTGAAAAACCACTTTTCGCACTTGTGTTGGTGCAGGAAACCACTTTTGCACTTGTATTAGTGTGGAAAAAACACTTTTTGCACTTGTGATAGTGTTGAAAAACCACTTTTCGCACTTGTGTTAGTGTTGAAAAACAACTTTTCGCAGTTGTGTTAGTGTTGAAAAACCACTTTTCGCACTTGTGTTGGTGCAGGAAACCACTTTTGCACTTGTATTAGTGTGGAAAAAACACTTTTTGCACTTGTGATTGTGTTGAAAAACCACTTTTCGCAATTGTGTTAGTGTTGAAAAACCACATTACGCACTTGTGTTGGTGCAGGAAACCACTTTTTGCACTTGTGTTAGTGTTGAAAAACCACTTTTCGCACTTGTGTTAGTGTTGAAAAACCACTTTTCGCACTTGTGTTGGTGCAGGAAACCACTTTTGCACTTGTATTAGTGTGGAAAAAACACTTTTTGCACTTGTGTTAGTGTTGAAAAACCACTTTTCGCACTTGTGTTAGTGTTGAAAAACCACTTTTCGCACTTGTGTTGGTGCAGGAAACCATTTTTGCACTTGTTTTAGTGTGGAAAAAACACTTTTTGCACTTGTGATAGTGTTGAAAAACCACTTTTCGCACTTGTGTTAGTGTTGAAAAACCACTTTTCGCACTTGTTTTAGTGTTGAAAAACCACTTTTCGCACTTGTGTTGGTGCAGGAAACCACTTTTGCACGTGTATTAGTGTGGAAAAAACACTTTTCGCACTTGTGTTTGTGTTGAAAAACCACTTTTCGCACTTGTGTTAGTGTTGAAAAACCACTTTTCGCACTTGTGTTGGTGCAGGAAACCACTTTTGAACTTGTATTAGTGTGGAAAAAACACTTTTTGCACTTGTGATAGTGTTGAAAAACCACTTTTCGCACTTGTGTTAGTGTTGAAAAACAACTTTTCGCACTTGTGTTAGTGTTGAAAAACCACTTTTCGCACTTGTGTTGGTGCAGGAAACCACTTTTGCACTTGTATTAGTGTGGAAAAAACACTTTTTGCACATGTGTTAGTGTTGAAAAACCACTTTTCGCACTTGTGTTGGTGCAGGAAAACACTTTTGCACTTGTATTGGTGTGGAAAAAACACTTTTTGCACTTGTGATTGTGTTGAAAAACCACTTTTCGCACTTGTGTTAGTGTTGAAAAACCACATTACGCACTTGTATGCGCTTGGAGGTATGCGCTCTACCGAGTGCCGCTCTAGTTTTCTTTTACCTGGTTTTATGTGTCATTGTGGTGTCTGAAGGAAAGAAAAGATTTGTTGAAATGGAGAATGTGTTCATGTTTTCCGGTTTAGCACAACTGTATTAAGCTGTGGATGAAAGAAAACTGTTCTTTTTCAGGGAATCAAAGATGATTCCATCATCATCAATCAAAGACGTTGATCTGAACTCCTCACCTCCACACGATTCACCAAAGAAGGAGAAAAACACCCCGTAAAAGCGTGTGAAGTAAATAATTTCATTCACCCCCATCTGCACTTTTGAAAACTTGATTTTGGATATATCTACCTCAGGGAATGTACAATAAATTGACTTTTCAATCTTTTTCAACTTAGACACATGTTCGGAAGAGACAACAACAGGGAGCGTTGTGCGGACGTTTCACATTCCATGTGAGTAAGAGAATCACCTTTCAGGACGTCATGACATTCATTGTGCTCGCAATAGAAATGGTATTTCTTTGAGGAAACTAATGTGAATCTTGTCGTGTTTCGATCACATTTTGATCCATAATTATTTTCTATATTATCGATTGGAGGTTTCACGGCTGTGGGATTTCTATGACGTGCCTCCATGGAGTTGTTTACCTGGGGTGGGAATCTTGATCCAGATATAAAGGGTCATGCGGGTGTTTTGTATGAAGAGCGAGTTTATCATATGTATAATATATATATACATCAGGAATACATCAGGAAGAAGATAATTGTTCTTTGGTCATTTATTGTTACATATCTTTTCTACTTGTCTCAGCTTGTATAATAATCATAAAAGTAGGACCGTGGGTCCTGAAGCTCACCTGGATCACGAGCTACAATCACTCAAACCCCCCACAGACCCTCTCAGACAATGATGTTTTTAATGTCGTGAACAAACCGTGAACAAACCGTGAGCCGGGAAACAATATCTCTCCGTTCTCAGGACCGAACTCTCTTATCTGTCTCCCTCTTCCAAATCCTGGTGGCGTCTGGTCAAATCTGTTTCTGGTGTTTGTTCCCCCTCCATCCCCTCCCTCACCTCAAATGTCCACACGGCTGACTCCGCACGTGAAAAAGCTGAATGCCTCAACTCTGTGTTTGCCTCTAAATCTTGTGTTCCAAACCCCTCCAAACCCCATGTGTTCCAAACCAGTGCAGGAAACCACTTTTGCACTTGTATTAGTGTGGAAAAAACACTTTTTGCACTTGTGATAGTGTTGAAAAACCACTTTTCGCACTTGTGTTAGTGTTGAAATACCACTTTTCGCACTTGTGTTAGTGTTGAAAAACCACTTTTCGCACTTGTGTTGGTGCAGGAAACCACTTTTGCACGTGTATTAGTGTGGAAAAAACACTTTTCGCACATGTGATAGTGTTGAAAAACCACTTCTCGCACTTGTGTTTGTGTTGAAAAACCACTTTTCGCACTTGTGTTAGTGATGAAAAACCACTTTTCGCACTTGTGTTGGTGCAGGAAACCATTTTTGCACTTGTATTAGTGTGGAAAAAACACTTTTTGCACTTGTGATAGTGTTGAAAAACCACTTTTCACACTTGTGTTAGTGTTGAAAAACCACTTTTCGCACTTGTGTTAGTGTTGAAAAACCACTTTTCGCACTTGTGTTGGTGCAGGAAACCACTTTTGCACGTGTATTAGTGTGGAAAAAACACTTTTCGCACTTGTGTTTGTGTTGAAAAACCACTTTTCACACTTGTGTTAGTGTTGAAAAACCACTTTTCGCACTTGTGTTGGTGCAGGAAACCACTTTTGCACTTGTATTAGTGTGGAAAAAACACTTTTTGCACTTGTGATAGTGTTGAAAAACCACTTTTCGCACTTGTGTTAGTGTTGAAAAACAACTTTTCGCAGTTGTGTTAGTGTTGAAAAACCACTTTTCGCACTTGTGTTGGTGCAGGAAACCACTTTTGCACTTGTATTAGTGTGGAAAAAACACTTTTTGCACTTGTGATTGTGTTGAAAAACCACTTTTCGCACTTGTGTTAGTGTTGAAAAACCACATTACGCACTTGTGTTGGTGCAGGAAACCACTTTTTGCACTTGTGTTAGTGTTGAAAAACCACTTTTCGCACTTGTGTTAGTGTTGAAAAACCACTTTTCGCACTTGTGTTGGTGCAGGAAACCACTTTTGCACTTGTATTAGTGTGGAAAAAACACTTTTTGCACTTGTGTTAGTGTTGAAAAACCACTTTTCGCACTTGTGTTAGTGTTGAAAAACCACTTTTCGCACTTGTGTTGGTGCAGGAAACCACTTTTGCACTTGTATTAGTGTGGAAAAAACACTTTTTGCACTTGTGATAGTGTTGAAAAACCACTTTTCGCACTTGTGTTAGTGTTGAAAACCACTTTTCGCACTTGTGTTGGTGCAGAAAACCACTTTTGCACTTGTATTAGTGTGGAAAAAACACTTTTAGCACTTGTGTTAGTGTTGAAAAACCACTTTTTGCACTTGTGTTAGTGTTGAAAAACCACTTTTCGCACTTGTGTTGGTGCAGGAAACCACTTTTGCACTTGTATTAGTGTGGAAAAAGCACTTTTTGCACTTGTGTTAGTGTTGAAAAACCACTTTTCGCACTTGTGTTAGTGTTGAAAAACCACTTTTCGCACTTGTGTTAGTGTTGAAAAACCACTTTTCGCACTTGTGTTGGTGCAGGAAACCACTTTTGCACTTGTTTTAGTGTGGAAAAAACACTTTTTGCACTTGTGATAGTGTTGAAAAACCACTATTCGCACTTGTGTTAGTGTTGAAAAACCACTTTTCGCACTTGTGTTGGTGCAGGAAACCACTTTTGCACTTGTATTAGTGTGGAAAAAACACTTTTTGCACTTGTGATATTGTTGAAAAACCACTTTTCGCACTTGTGTTAGTGTTGAAAAACCACTTTTCGCACTTGTGTTAGTGTTGAAAAACCACTTTTCGCACTTGTGTTGGTGCAGGAAACCACTTTTGCACGTGTATTAGTGTGGAAAAAACACTTTTCGCACTTGTGATAGTGTTGAAAAACCACTTTTCGCACTTGTGTTTGTGTTGAAAAACCACTTTTCGCACTTGTGTTAGTGATGAAAAACCACTTTTCGCACTTGTGTTGGTGCAGGAAACCATTTTTGCACTTGTATTAGTGTGGAAAAAACACTTTTTGCACTTGTGATAGTGTTGAAAAACCACTTTTCACACTTGTGTTAGTGTTGAAAAACCACTTTTCGCACTTGTGTTAGTGTTGAAAAACCACTTTTCGCACTTGTGTTGGTGCAGGAAACCACTTTTGCACGTGTATTAGTGTGGAAAAAACACTTTTCGCACTTGTGTTTGTGTTGAAAAACCACTTTTCACACTTGTGTTAGTGTTGAAAAACCACTTTTCGCACTTGTGTTGGTGCAGGAAACCACTTTTGCACTTGTATTAGTGTGGAAAAAACACTTTTTGCACTTGTGATAGTGTTGAAAAACCACTTTTCGCACTTGTGTTAGTGTTGAAAAACAACTTTTCGCACTTGTGTTTGTGTTGAAAAACCACTTTTCGCACTTGTGTTGGTGCAGGAAACCACTTTTGCACTTGTATTAGTGTGGAAAAAACACTTTTTGCACTTGTGATTGTGTTGAAAAACCACTTTTCGCACATGTGTTAGTGTTGAAAAACCACATTACGCACTTGTGTTGGTGCAGGAAACCACTTTTGCACTTGTATTAGTGTTGAAAAACCACTTTTCGCACTTGTGTTAGTGTTGAAAAACCACTTTTCGCACTTGTGTTAGTGTTGAAAAACCACTTTTCGCACTTGTGTTGGTGCAGGAAACCACTTTTGCACGTGTATTAGTGTGGAAAAAACACTTTTTGCATTTGTGATAGTGTTGAAAAACCACTTTTCACACTTGTGTTAGTGTTGAAAAACCACTTTTCGCACTTGTGTTAGTGTTGAAAAACCACTTTTCGCACTTGTGTTGGTGCAGAAAACCACTTTTGCACTTGTATTAGTGTGGAAAAAACACTTTTTGCACTTGTGTTAGTGTTGAAAAACCACTTTTCGCACTTGTGTTGGTGCAGGAAACCACTTTTCGCACTTGTGTTAGTGATGAAAAACCACTTTTCGCACTTGTGTTAGTGATGAAAAACCACTTTTCGCACTTGTATTAGTGTGGAAAAAACACTTTTTGCACTTGTGATAGTGTTGAAAAACCACTTTTCGCACTTGTGTTAGTGTTGAAAAACCACTTTTTGCACTTGTGTTAGTGTTGAAAAACCACTTTTCGCACTTGTGTTAGTGTTGAAAAACCACTTTTCGCACTTGTGTTGGTGCAGGAAACCACTTTTTGCACTTGTATTAGTGTGGAAAAAACACTTTTTGCACTTGTGATAGTGTTGAAAAACCACTTTTCGCACTTGTGTTGGTGCAGGAAACCACTTTTGCACTTGTATTAGTGTGGAAAAAAACACTTTTTGCACTTGTGATAGTGTTGAAAAACCACTTTTCGCACTTGTGTTAGTGTTGAAAAACCACTTTTCGCACTTGTGTTGGTGCAGGAAACCACTTTTGCACTTGTATTAGTGTGGAAAAAAACACTTTTTGCACTTGTGATAGTGTTGAAAAACCACTTTTCGCACTTGTGTTAGTGTTGAAAAACCACTTTTCGCACTTGTTTTAGTGTTGAAAAACCACTTTTCGCACTTGTGTTGGTGCAGGAAACCACTTTTGCACGTGTATTAGTGTGGAAAAAACACTTTTCGCACTTGTGTTTGTGTTGAAAAACCACTTTTCGCACTTGTGTTAGTGTTGAAAAACCACTTTTCGCACTTGTGTTGGTGCAGGAAACCACTTTTGAACTTGTATTAGTGTGGAAAAAACACTTTTTGCACTTGTGATAGTGTTGAAAAACCACTTTTCGCACTTGTGTTAGTGTTGAAAAACAACTTTTCGCACTTGTGTTAGTGTTGAAAAACCACTTTTCGCACTTGTGTTGGTGCAGGAAACCACTTTTGCACTTGTATTAGTGTGGAAAAAACACTTTTTGCACATGTGTTAGTGTGAAAAACCACTTTTCGCACTTGTGTTGGTGCAGGAAAACACTTTTGCACTTGTATTGGTGTGGAAAAAACACTTTTTGCACTTGTGATTGTGTTGAAAAACCACTTTTCGCACTTGTGTTAGTGTTGAAAAACCACATTACGCACTTGTATGCGCTTGGAGGTATGCGCTCTACCGAGTGCCGCTCTAGTTTTATTTTACCTGGTTTTATGTGTCATTGTGGTGTCTGAAGGAAAGAAAAGATTTGTTGAAATGGAGAATGTGTTCATGTTTTCCGGTTTAGCACAACTGTATTAAGCTGTGGATGAAAGAAAACTGTTCTTTTTCAGGGAATCAAAGATGATTCCATCATCATCAATCAAAGACGTTGATCTGAACTCCTCACCTCCACACGATTCACCAAAGAAGGAGAAAAACACCCCGTAAAAGCGTGTGAAGTAAATAATTTCATTCACCCCCATCTGCACTTTTGAAAACTTGATTTTGGATATATCTACCTCAGGGAATGTACAATAAATTGACTTTTCAATCTTTTTCAACTTAGACACATGTTCGGAAGAGACAACAACAAGGAGCGTTGTGCGGACGTTTCACATTCCATGTGAGTAAGAGAATCACCTTTCAGGACGTCATGACATTCATTGTGCTCACAATAGAAATGGTATTTCTTTGAGGAAACTAATGTGAATCTTGTCGTGTTTCGATCACATTTTGATCCATAATTATTTTCTATATTATCGATTGGAGGTTTCACGGCTGTGGGATTTCTATGACGTGCCTCCATGGAGTTGTTTACCTGGGGTGGGAATCTTGATCCAGATATAAAGGGTCATGTGGGTGTTTTGTATGAAGAGCGAGTTTATCATATGTATAATATATATATACATCAGGAATACATCAGGAAGAAGATAATTGTTCTTTGGTCATTTATTGTTACATATCTTTTCTACCTGTCCCAGCTTGTTTAATAATCATAAAAGTAGGACCGTGGGTCCTGAAGCTCACCTGGATCACGAGCTACAATCACTCAAACCCCCCACAGACCCTGTCAGACAATGATGTTTTTAATGTCGTGAACAAACCGTGAACAAACCGTGAGCCGGGAAACAATATCTCTCCGTTCTCAGGACCGAACTCTCTTATCTGTCTCCCTCTTCCAAATCCTGGTGGCGTCTGGTCAAATCTGTTTCTGGTGTTTGTTCCCCCTCCATCCCCTCCCTCACCTCAAATGTCCACACGGCTGACTCCGCACGTGAAAAAGCTGAATGCCTCAACTCTGTGTTTGCCTCTAAATCTTGTGTTCCAAACCCCTCCAAACCCCATGTGTTCCAAACCAGTGCAGGAAACCACTTTTGCACTTGTATTAGTGTGGAAAAAACACTTTTTGCACTTGTGATAGTGTTGAAAAACCACTTTTCGCACTTGTGTTAGTGTTGAAATACCACTTCTCGCACTTGTGTTAGTGTTGAAAAACCACTTTTCGCACTTGTGTTGGTGCAGGAAACCACTTTTGCACGTGTATTAGTGTGGAAAAAACACTTTTCGCACATGTGATAGTGTTGAAAAACCACTTTTCACACTTGTGTTTGTGTTGAAAAACCACTTTTCGCACTTGTGTTAGTGATGAAAAACCACTTTTCGCACTTGTGTTGGTGCAGGAAACCATTTTTGCACTTGTATTAGTGTGGAAAAAACACTTTTTGCACTTGTGATAGTGTTGAAAAACCACTTTTCACACTTGTGTTAGTGTTGAAAAACCACTTTTCGCACTTGTGTTAGTGTTGAAAAACCACTTTTCGCACTTGTGTTGGTGCAGGAAACCACTTTTGCACGTGTATTAGTGTGGAAAAAACACTTTTCGCACTTGTGTTTGTGTTGAAAAACCACTTTTCACACTTGTGTTAGTGTTGAAAAACCACTTTTCGCACTTGTGTTGGTGCAGGAAACCACTTTTGCACTTGTATTAGTGTGGAAAAAACACTTTTTGCACTTGTGATAGTGTTGAAAAACCACTTTTCGCACTTGTGTTAGTGTTGAAAAACAACTTTTCGCACTTGTGTTAGTGTTGAAAAACCACTTTTCGCACTTGTGTTGGTGCAGGAAACCACTTTTGCACTTGTATTAGTGTGGAAAAAACACTTTTTGCACTTGTGATTGTGTTGAAAAACCACTTTTCGCACTTGTGTTAGTGTTGAAAAACCACATTACGCACTTGTGTTGGTGCAGGAAACGACTTTTTGCACTTGTGTTAGTGTTGAAAAACCACTTTTCGCACTTGTGTTAGTGTTGAAAAACCACTTTTCGCACTTGTGTTGGTGCAGGAAACCACTTTTGCACTTGTATTAGTGTGGAAAAAACACTTTTTGCACTTGTGTTAGTGTTGAAAAACCACTTTTCGCACTTGTGTTAGTGTTGAAAAACCACTTTTCGCACTTGTGTTGGTGCAGGAAACCACTTTTGCACTTGTATTAGTGTGGAAAAAACACTTTTTGCACTTGTGATAGTGTTGAAAAACCACTTTTCGCACTTGTGTTAGTGTTGAAAAACCACTTTTCGCACTTGTGTTGGTGCAGAAAACCACTTTTGCACTTGTATTAGTGTGGAAAAAACACTTTTAGCACGTGTGTTAGTGTTGAAAAACCACTTTTTGCACTTGCGTTAGTGTTGAAAAACCACTTTTCGCACTTGTGTTGGTGCAGGAAACCACTCTTGCACTTGTATTAGTGTGGAAAAAGCACTTTTCGCACTTGTGTTAGTGTTGAAAAACCACTTTTCGCACTTGTGTTAGTGTTGAAAAACTACTTTTCGCACTTGTGTTAGTGTTGAAAAACCAGTTTTCGCACTTGTGTTGGTGCAGGAAACCACTTTTGCACTTGTTTTAGTGTGGAAAAAACACTTTTTGCACTTGTGATAGTGTTGAAAAACCACTATTCGCACTTGTGTTAGTGTTGAAAAACCACTTTTCGCACTTGTGTTGGTGTAGGAAACCACTTTTGCACTTGTATTAGTGTGGAAAAAACACTTTTTGCACTTGTGATATTGTTGAAAAACCACTTTTCGCACTTGTGTTAGTGTTGAAAAACCTCTTTTCGCACTTGTGTTAGTGTTGAAAAACCACTTTTCGCACTTGTGTTGGTGCAGGAAACCACTTTTGCACGTGTATTAGTGTGGAAAAAACACTTTTCGCACTTGTGATAGTGTTGAAAAACCACTTTTCGCACTTGTGTTTGTGTTGAAAAACCACTTTTCGCACTTGTGTTAGTGATGAAAAACCACTTTTCGCACTTGTGTTGGTGCAGGAAACCATTTTTGCACTTGTATTAGTGTGGAAAAAACACTTTTTGCACTTGTGATAGTGTTGAAAAACCACTTTTCACACTTGTGTTAGTGTTGAAAAACCACTTTTCGCACTTGTGTTAGTGTTGAAAAACCACTTTTCACACTTGTGTTGGTGCAGGAAACCACTTTTGCACGTGTATTAGTGTGTAAAAAACACTTTTCGCACTTGTGTTTGTGTTGAAAAACCACTTTTCACACTTGTGTTAGTGTTGAAAAACCACTTTTCGCACTTGTGTTGGTGCAGGAAACCACTTTTGCACTTGTATTAGTGTGGAAAAAACACTTTTTGCACTTGTGATAGTGTTGAAAAACCACATTTCGCACTTGTGTTAGTGTTGAAAAACAACTTTTCGCACTTGTGTTAGTGTTGAAAAACCACTTTTCGCACTTGTGTTGGTGCAGGAAACCACTTTTGCACTTGTATTAGTGTGGAAAAAACACTTTTTGCACTTGTGATTGTGTTGAAAAACCACTTTTCGCACATGTGTTAGTGTTGAAAAACCACATTACGCACTTGTGTTGGTGCAGGAAACCACTTTTGCACTTGTATTAGTGTGGAAAAAACACTTTTCGCACTTGTGTTTGTGTTGAAAAACCACTTTTCGCACTTGTGTTAGTGATGAAAAACCACTTTTCGCACTTGTGTTGGTGCAGGAAACCATTTTTGCACTTGTATTAGTGTGGAAAAAACACTTTTTGCACTTGTGATAGTGTTGAAAAACCACTTTTCGCACTTGTGTTAGTGTTGAAAAACCACTTTTCGCACTTGTGTTAGTGTTGAAAAACCACTTTTCGCACTTGTGTTGGTGCAGGAAACCACTTTTGCACTTGTATTAGTGTGGAAAAAACACTTTTTGCACTTGTGATAGTGTTGAAAAACCACTTTTCGCACATGTGTTAGTGTTGAAAAACCACTTTTCGCACTTGTGTTAGTGTTGAAAAACCACTTTTCGCACTTGTGTTGGTGCAGGAAACCACTTTTGCACTTGTATTAGTGTGGAAAAAACACTTTTTGCACTTGTGATAGTGTTGAAAAACCACTTTTCGCACTTGTGTTAGTGTTGAAAAACCACTTTACGCACTTGTGTTGGTGCAGGAAACCACTTTTGCACTTGTATTAGTGTGGAAAAACACTTTTCGCACTTGTGTTTGTGTTGAAAAACCACCTTTCGCACTTGTGTTAGTGTTGAAAAACCACTTTTCGCACTTGTGTTGGTGCAGGAAACCACTTTTGCACTTGTACTAGTGTGGAAAAAACACTTTTTGCACTTGTGATAGTGTTGAAAAACCACTTTTCGCACTTGTGTTAGTGTTGAAAAACCACTTTTCGCACTTGTGTTAGTGTTGAAAAACCACTTTTCGCACTTGTGTTGGTGCAGGAAACCACCTTTGCACTTGTATTAGTGTGGAAAAAACACTTTTTGCACTTGTGATAGTGTTGAAAAACCATTTTTCGCACATGTGTTAGTGTTGAAAAACCACTTTTCGCACTTGTGTTAGTGTTGAAAAACCACTTTTCGCACTTGTGTTGGTGCAGGAAACCACTTTTGCACTTGTATTAGTGTGGAAAAAACACTTTTTGCACATGTGTTAGTGTTGAAAAACCACTTTTCGCACTTGTGTTGGTGCAGGAAACCACTTTTGCACTTGTATTGGTGTGGAAAAAACACTTTTTGCACTTGTGATTGTGTTGAAAAACCACTTTTCGCACTTATGTTAGTGTTGAAAAACCACATTACGCACTTGTATGCGCTTGGAGGTATGCGCTCTACCGAGTGCCGCTCTAGTTTTATTTTACCTGGTTTTATGTGTCATTGTGGTGTCTGAAGGAAAGAAAAGATTTGTTGAAATGGAGAATGTGTTCATGTTTTCCGGTTTAGCACAACTGTATTAAGCTGTGGATGAAAGAAAACTGTTCTTTTTCAGGGAATCAAAGATGATTCCATCATCATCAATCAAAGACGTTGATCTGAACTCCTCACCTCCACACGATTCACCAAAGAAGGAGAAAAACACCCCGTAAAAGCGTGTGAAGTAAATAATTTCATTCACCCCCATCTGCACTTTTGAAAACTTGATTTTGGATATATCTACCTCAGGGAATGTACAATAAATTGACTTTTCAATCTTTTTCAACTTAGACACATGTTCGGAAGAGACAACAACAAGGAGCGTTGTGCGGACGTTTCACATTCCATGTGAGTAAGAGAATCACCTTTCAGGACGTCATGACATTCATTGTGCTCGCAATAGAAATGGTATTTCTTTGAGGAAACTAATGTGAATCTTGTCGTGTTTCGATCACATTTTGATCCATAATTATTTTCTATATTATCGATTGGAGGTTTCACGGCTGTGGGATTTCTATGACGTGCCTCCATGGAGTTGTTTACCTGGGGTGGGAATCTTGATCCAGATATAAAGGGTCATGCGGGTGTTTTGTATGAAGAGCGAGTTTATCATATGTATAATATATATATACATCAGGAATACATCAGGAAGAAGATAATTGTTCTTTGGTCATTTATTGTTACATATCTTTTCTACCTGTCCCAGCTTGTATAATAATCATAAAAGTAGGACCGTGGGTCCTGAAGCTCACCTGGATCACGAGCTACAATCACTCAAACCCCCCACAGACCCTCTCAGACAATGATGTTTTTAATGTCGTGAACAAACCGTGAACAAACCGTGAGCCGGGAAACAATATCTCTCCGTTCTCAGGACCGAACTCTCTTATCTGTCTCCCTCTTCCAAATCCTGGTGGCGTCTGGTCAAATCTGTTTCTGGTGTTTGTTCCCCCTCCATCCCCTCCCTCACCTCAAATGTCCACACGGCTGACTCCGCACGTGAAAAAGCTGAATGCCTCAACTCTGTGTTTGCCTCTAAATCTTGTGTTCCAAACCCCTCCAAACCCCATGTGTTCCAAACCAGTGCAGGAAACCACTTTTGCACTTGTATTAGTGTGGAAAAAACACTTTTTGCACTTGTGATAGTGTTGAAAAACCACTTTTCGCACTTGTGTTAGTGTTGAAATACCACTTTTCGCACTTGTGTTAGTGTTGAAAAACCACTTTTCGCACTTGTGTTGGTGCAGGAAACCACTTTTGCACGTGTATTAGTGTGGAAAAAACACTTTTCGCACTTGTGTTTGTGTTGAAAAACCACTTTTCACACTTGTGTTAGTGTTGAAAAACCACTTTTCGCACTTGTGTTGGTGCAGGAAACCACTTTTGCACTTGTATTAGTGTGGAAAAAACACTTTTTGCACTTGTGATAGTGTTGAAAAACCACTTTTCGCACTTGTGTTAGTGTTGAAATACCACTTTTCGCACATGTGATAGTGTTGAAAAACCACTTTTCGCACTTGTGTTTGTGTTGAAAAACCACTTTTCGCACTTGTGTTAGTGATGAAAAACCACTTTTCGCACTTGTGTTGGTGCAGGAAACCATTTTTGCACTTGTATTAGTGTGGAAAAAACACTTTTTGCACTTGTGATAGTGTTGAAAAACCACTTTTCGCACTTGTGTTAGTGTTGAAAAACCACTTTTCGCACTTGTGTTAGTGTTGAAAAACCACTTTTCGCACTTGTGTTGGTGCAGGAAACCACTTTTGCACGTGTATTAGTGTGGAAAAAACACTTTTCGCACTTGTGTTTGTGTTGAAAAACCACTTTTCACACTTGTGTTAGTGTTGAAAAACCACTTTTCGCACTTGTGTTGGTGCAGGAAACCACTTTTGCACTTGTATTAGTGTGGAAAAAACACTTTTTGCACTTGTGATAGTGTTGAAAAACCACTTTTCGCACTTGTGTTAGTGTTGAAAAACAACTTTTCGCACTTGTGTTAGTGTTGAAAAACCACTTTTCGCACTTGTGTTGGTGCAGGAAACCACTTTTGCACTTGTATTAGTGTGGAAAAAACACTTTTTGCACTTGTGATTGTGTTGAAAAACCACTTTTCGCACTTGTGTTAGTGTTGAAAAACCACATTACGCACTTGTGTTGGTGCAGGAAACCACTTTTTGCACTTGTGTTAGTGTTGAAAAACCACTTTTCGCACTTGTGTTAGTGTTGAAAAACCACTTTTCGCACTTGTGTTGGTGCAGGAAACCACTTTTGCACTTGTATTAGTGTGGAAAAAACACTTTTTGCACTTGTGTTAGTGTTGAAAAACCACTTTTCGCACTTGTGTTAGTGTTGAAAAACCACTTTTCGCACTTGTGTTGGTGCAGGAAACCACTTTTGCACTTGTATTAGTGTGGAAAAAACACTTTTTGCACTTGTGATAGTGTTGAAAAACCACTTTTCGCACTTGTGTTAGTGTTGAAAAACCACTTTTCGCACTTGTGTTGGTGCAGAAAACCACTTTTGCACTTGTATTAGTGTGGATAAAACACTTTTAGCACTTGTGTTAGTGTTGAAAAACCACTTTTTGCACTTGCGTTAGTGTTGAAAAACCACTTTTCGCACTTGTGTTGGTGCAGGAAACCACGTTTGCACTTGCATTAGTGTGGAAAAAACACTTTTTGCACTTGTGATTGTGTTGAAAAACCACTTTTCGCACTTGTGTTAGTGTTGAAAAACCACATTACGCACTTGTGTTGGTGCAGGAAACCACTTTTTGCACTTGTGTTAGTGTTGAAAAACCACTTTTTGCACTTGTGTTAGTGTTGAAAAACCACTTTTCGCACTTGTGTTGGTGCAGGAAACCACTTTTGCACTTGTATTAGTGTGGAAAAAACACTTTTTGCACTTGTGTTAGTGTTGAAAAACCACTTTTCGCACTTGTGTTAGTGTTGAAAAACCACTTTTCGCACTTGTGTTGGTGCAGGAAACCACTTTTGCACTTGTATTAGTGTGGAAAAAACACTTTTTGCACTTGTGATAGTGTTGAAAAACCACTTTTCGCACTTGTGTTAGTGTTGAAAAACCACTTTTCGCACTTGTGTTGGTGCAGAAAACCACTTTTGCCCTTGTATTAGTGTGGAAAAAACACTTTTAGCACTTGTGTTAGTGTTGAAAAACCACTTTTTGCACTTGCGTTAGTGTTGAAAAACCACTTTTCGCACTTGTGTTGGTGCAGGAAACCACTTTTGCACTTGTATTAGTGTGGAAAAAGCACTTTTCGCACTTGTGTTAGTGTTGAAAAACCACTTTTCGCACTTGTGTTAGTGTTGAAAAACCACTTTTCGCACTTGTGTTAGTGTTGAAAAACCACTTTTCGCACTTGTGTTGGTGCAGGAAACCACTTTTGCACTTGTTTTAGTGTGGAAAAAACACTTTTTGCACTTGTGATAGTGTTGAAAAACCACTATTCGCACTTGTGTTAGTGTTGAAAAACCACTTTTCGCACTTGTGTTGGTGCAGGAAACCACTTTTGCACTTGTATTAGTGTGGAAAAAACACTTTTTGCACTTGTGATATTGTTGAAAAACCACTTTTCGCACTTGTGTTAGTGTTGAAAAACCACTTTTCGCACTTGTGTTAGTGTTGAAAAACCACTTTTCGCACTTGTGTTGGTGCAGGAAACCACTTTTGCACGTGTATTAGTGTGGAAAAAACACTTTTCGCACTTGTGATAGTGTTGAAAAACCACTTTTCGCACTTGTGTTTGTGTTGAAAAACCACTTTTCGCACTTGTGTTAGTGATGAAAAACCACTTTTCGCACTTGTGTTGGTGCAGGAAACCATTTTTGCACTTGTATTAGTGTGGAAAAAACACTTTTTGCACTTGTGATAGTGTTGAAAAACCACTTTTCACACTTGTGTTAGTGTTGAAAAACCACTTTTCGCACTTGTGTTAGTGTTGAAAAACCACTTTTCGCACTTGAGTTGGTGCAGGAAACCACTTTTGCACGTGTATTAGTGTGGAAAAAACACTTTTCGCACTTGTGTTTGTGTTGAAAAACCACTTTTCACACTTGTGTTAGTGTTGAAAAACCACTTTTCGCACTTGTGTTGGTGCAGGAAACCACTTTTGCACTTGTATTAGTGTGGAAAAAACACTTTTTGCACTTGTGATAGTGTTGAAAAACCACTTTTCGCACTTGTGTTAGTGTTGAAAAACAACTTTTCACACTTGTGTTAGTGTTGAAAAACCACTTTTCGCACTTGTGTTGGTGCAGGAAACCACTTTTAGACTTGTATTAGTGTGGAAAAAACACTTTTTGCACTTGTGATTGTGTTGAAAAACCACTTTTCGCACATGTGTTAGTGTTGAAAAACCACATTACGCACTTGTGTTGGTGCAGGAAACCACTTTTGCACTTGTATTAGTGTGGAAAAAACACTTTTCGCACTTGTGTTTGTGTTGAAAAACCACTTTTCGCACTTGTGTTAGTGATGAAAAACCACTTTTCGCACTTGTGTTGGTGCAGGAAAACACTTTTGCACTTGTATTGGTGTGGAAAAAACACTTTTTGCACTTGTGATTGTGTTGAAAAACCACTTTTCGCACTTGTGTTAGTGTTGAAAAACCACATTACGCACTTGTATGCGCTTGGAGGTATGCGCTCTACCGAGTGCCGCTCTAGTTTTATTTTACCTGGTTTTATGTGTCATTGTGGTGTCTGAGGAAAGAAAAGATTTGTTGAAATGGAGAATGTGTTCATGTTTTCCGGTTTAGCACAACTGTATTAAGCTGTGGATGAAAGAAAACTGTTCTTTTTCAGGGAATCAAAGATGATTCCATCATCATCAATCAAAGACGTTGATCTGAACTCCTCACCTCCACACGATTCACCAAAGAAGGAGAAAAACACCCCGTAAAAGCGTGTGAAGTAAATAATTTCATTCACCCCCATCTGCACTTTTGAAAACTTGATTTTGGATATATCTACCTCAGGGAATGTACAATAAATTGACTTTTCAATCTTTTTCAACTTAGACACATGTTCGGAAGAGACAACAACAGGGAGCGTTGTGCGGACGTTTCACATTCCATGTGAGTTAGAGAATCACCTTTCAGGACGTCATGACATTCATTGTGCTCGCAATAGAAATGGTATTTCTTTGAGGAAACTAATGTGAATCTTGTCGTGTTTCGATCACATTTTGATCCATAATTATTTTCTATATTATCGATTGGAGGTTTCACGGCTGTGGGATTTCTATGACGTGCCTCCATGGAGTTGTTTACCTGGGGTGGGAATCTTGATCCAGATATAAAGGGTCATGCGGGTGTTTTGTATGAAGAGCGAGTTTATCATATGTATAATATATATATACATCAGGAATACATCAGGAAGAAGATAATTGTTCTTTGGTCATTTATTGTTACATATCTTTTCTACCTGTCCCAGCTTGTATAATAATCATAAAAGTAGGACCGTGGGTCCTGAAGCTCACCTGGATCACGAGCTACAATCACTCAAACCCCCCACAGACCCTCTCAGACAATGATGTTTTTAATGTCGTGAACAAACCGTGAACAAACCGTGAGCCGGGAAACAATATCTCTCCGTTCTCAGGACCGAACTCTCTTATCTGTCTCCCTCTTCCAAATCCTGGTGGCGTCTGGTCAAATCTGTTTCTGGTGTTTGTTCCCCCTCCATCCCCTCCCTCACCTCAAATGTCCACACGGCTGACTCCGCACGTGAAAAAGCTGAATGCCTCAACTCTGTGTTTGCCTCTAAATCTTGTGTTCCAAACCCCTCCAAACCCCATGTGTTCCAAACCAGTGCAGGAAACCACTTTTGCACTTGTATTAGTGTGGAAAAAACACTTTTTGCACTTGTGATAGTGTTGAAAAACCACTTTTCGCACTTGTGTTAGTGTTGAAATACCACTTTTCGCACTTGTGTTAGTGTTGAAAAACCACTTTTCGCACTTGTGTTGGTGCAGGAAACCACTTTTGCACGTGTATTAGTGTGGAAAAAACACTTTTCGCACTTGTGTTTGTGTTGAAAAACCACTTTTCACACTTGTGTTAGTGTTGAAAAACCACTTTTCGCACTTGTGTTGGTGCAGGAAACCACTTTTGCACTTGTATTAGTGTGGAAAAAACACTTTTTGCACTTGTGATAGTGTTGAAAAACCACTTTTCGCACTTGTGTTAGTGTTGAAATACCACTTTTCGCACATGTGATAGTGTTGAAAAACCACTTTTCGCACTTGTGTTTGTGTTGAAAAACCACTTTTCGCACTTGTGTTAGTGATGAAAAACCACTTTTCGCACTTGTGTTGGTGCAGGAAACCATTTTTGCACTTGTATTAGTGTGGAAAAAACACTTTTTGCACTTGTGATAGTGTTGAAAAACCACTTTTCGCACTTGTGTTAGTGTTGAAAAACCACTTTTCGCACTTGTGTTAGTGTTGAAAAACCACTTTTCGCACTTGTGTTGGTGCAGGAAACCACTTTTGCACGTGTATTAGTGTGGAAAAAACACTTTTCGCACTTGTGTTTGTGTTGAAAAACCACTTTTCACACTTGTGTTAGTGTTGAAAAACCACTTTTCGCACTTGTGTTGGTGCAGGAAACCACTTTTGCACTTGTATTAGTGTGGAAAAAACACTTTTTGCACTTGTGATAGTGTTGAAAAACCACTTTTCGCACTTGTGTTAGTGTTGAAAAACCACTTTTCGCACTTGTGTTGGTGCAGAAAACCACTTTTGCACTTGTATTAGTGTGGATAAAACACTTTTAGCACTTGTGTTAGTGTTGAAAAACCACTTTTTGCACTTGCGTTAGTGTTGAAAAACCACTTTTCGCACTTGTGTTGGTGCAGGAAACCACGTTTGCACTTGCATTAGTGTGGAAAAAACACTTTTTGCACTTGTGATTGTGTTGAAAAACCACTTTTCGCACTTGTGTTAGTGTTGAAAAACCACATTACGCACTTGTGTTGGTGCAGGAAACCACTTTTTGCACTTGTGTTAGTGTTGAAAAACCACTTTTTGCACTTGTGTTAGTGTTGAAAAACCACTTTTCGCACTTGTGATAGTGTTGAAAAACCACATTACGCACTTGTGTTGGTGCAGGAAACCACTTTTTGCACTTGTGTTAGTGTTGAAAAACCACTTTTTGCACTTGTATTAGTGTGGAAAAAACACTTTTTGCACTTGTGATAGTGTTGAAAAACCACTTTTCGCACTTGTGTTAGTGTTGAAAAACCACTTTTCGCACTTGTGTTAGTGTTGAAAAACCACTTTTCGCACTTGTGTTGGTGCAGGAAACCACTTTTGCACGTGTATTAGTGTGGAAAAAACACTTTTTGCACTTGTGTTAGTGTTGAAAAACCACTTTTCGCACTTGTGTTAGTGTTGAAAAACCACTTTTCGCACTTGTGTTGGTGCAGGAAACCACTTTTGCACTTGTATTAGTGTGGAAAAAACACTTTTTGCACTTGTGATAGTGTTGAAAAACCACTTTTCGCACTTGTGTTAGTGTTGAAAAACCACTTTTCGCACTTGTGTTGGTGCAGAAAACCACTTTTGCACTTGTATTAGTGTGGATAAAACACTTTTAGCACTTGTGTTAGTGTTGAAAAACCACTTTTTGCACTTGCGTTAGTGTTGAAAAACCACTTTTCGCACTTGTGTTGGTGCAGGAAACCACGTTTGCACTTGCATTAGTGTGGAAAAAACACTTTTTGCACTTGTGATTGTGTTGAAAAACCACTTTTCGCACTTGTGTTAGTGTTGAAAAACCACATTACGCACTTGTGTTGGTGCAGGAAACCACTTTTTGCACTTGTGTTAGTGTTGAAAAACCACTTTTTGCACTTGTGTTAGTGTTGAAAAACCACTTTTCGCACTTGTGTTGGTGCAGGAAACCACTTTTGCACTTGTATTAGTGTGGAAAAAACACTTTTTGCACTTGTGTTAGTGTTGAAAAACCACTTTTCGCACTTGTGTTAGTGTTGAAAAACCACTTTTCGCACTTGTGTTGGTGCAGGAAACCACTTTTGCACTTGTATTAGTGTGGAAAAAACACTTTTTGCACTTGTGATAGTGTTGAAAAACCACTTTTCGCACTTGTGTTAGTGTTGAAAAACCACTTTTCGCACTTGTGTTGGTGCAGAAAACCACTTTTGCCCTTGTATTAGTGTGGAAAAAACACTTTTAGCACTTGTGTTAGTGTTGAAAAACCACTTTTTGCACTTGCGTTAGTGTTGAAAAACCACTTTTCGCACTTGTGTTGGTGCAGGAAACCACTTTTGCACTTGTATTAGTGTGGAAAAAGCACTTTTCGCACTTGTGTTAGTGTTGAAAAACCACTTTTCGCACTTGTGTTAGTGTTGAAAAACCACTTTTCGCACTTGTGTTAGTGTTGAAAAACCACTTTTCGCACTTGTGTTGGTGCAGGAAACCACTTTTGCACTTGTTTTAGTGTGGAAAAAACACTTTTTGCACTTGTGATAGTGTTGAAAAACCACTATTCGCACTTGTGTTAGTGTTGAAAAACCACTTTTCGCACTTGTGTTGGTGCAGGAAACCACTTTTGCACTTGTATTAGTGTGGAAAAAACACTTTTTGCACTTGTGATATTGTTGAAAAACCACTTTTCGCACTTGTGTTAGTGTTGAAAAACCACTTTTCGCACTTGTGTTAGTGTTGAAAAACCACTTTTCGCACTTGTGTTGGTGCAGGAAACCACTTTTGCACGTGTATTAGTGTGGAAAAAACACTTTTCGCACTTGTGATAGTGTTGAAAAACCACTTTTCGCACTTGTGTTTGTGTTGAAAAACCACTTTTCGCACTTGTGTTAGTGATGAAAAACCACTTTTCGCACTTGTGTTGGTGCAGGAAACCATTTTTGCACTTGTATTAGTGTGGAAAAAACACTTTTTGCACTTGTGATAGTGTTGAAAAACCACTTTTCACACTTGTGTTAGTGTTGAAAAACCACTTTTCGCACTTGTGTTAGTGTTGAAAAACCACTTTTCGCACTTGAGTTGGTGCAGGAAACCACTTTTGCACGTGTATTAGTGTGGAAAAAACACTTTTCGCACTTGTGTTTGTGTTGAAAAACCACTTTTCACACTTGTGTTAGTGTTGAAAAACCACTTTTCGCACTTGTGTTGGTGCAGGAAACCACTTTTGCACTTGTATTAGTGTGGAAAAAACACTTTTTGCACTTGTGATAGTGTTGAAAAACCACTTTTCGCACTTGTGTTAGTGTTGAAAAACAACTTTTCACACTTGTGTTAGTGTTGAAAAACCACTTTTCGCACTTGTGTTGGTGCAGGAAACCACTTTTAGACTTGTATTAGTGTGGAAAAAACACTTTTTGCACTTGTGATTGTGTTGAAAAACCACTTTTCGCACATGTGTTAGTGTTGAAAAACCACATTACGCACTTGTGTTGGTGCAGGAAACCACTTTTGCACTTGTATTAGTGTGGAAAAAACACTTTTCGCACTTGTGTTTGTGTTGAAAAACCACTTTTCGCACTTGTGTTAGTGATGAAAAACCACTTTTCGCACTTGTGTTGGTGCAGGAAAACACTTTTGCACTTGTATTGGTGTGGAAAAAACACTTTTTGCACTTGTGATTGTGTTGAAAAACCACTTTTCGCACTTGTGTTAGTGTTGAAAAACCACATTACGCACTTGTATGCGCTTGGAGGTATGCGCTCTACCGAGTGCCGCTCTAGTTTTATTTTACCTGGTTTTATGTGTCATTGTGGTGTCTGAGGAAAGAAAAGATTTGTTGAAATGGAGAATGTGTTCATGTTTTCCGGTTTAGCACAACTGTATTAAGCTGTGGATGAAAGAAAACTGTTCTTTTTCAGGGAATCAAAGATGATTCCATCATCATCAATCAAAGACGTTGATCTGAACTCCTCACCTCCACACGATTCACCAAAGAAGGAGAAAAACACCCCGTAAAAGCGTGTGAAGTAAATAATTTCATTCACCCCCATCTGCACTTTTGAAAACTTGATTTTGGATATATCTACCTCAGGGAATGTACAATAAATTGACTTTTCAATCTTTTTCAACTTAGACACATGTTCGGAAGAGACAACAACAGGGAGCGTTGTGCGGACGTTTCACATTCCATGTGAGTTAGAGAATCACCTTTCAGGACGTCATGACATTCATTGTGCTCGCAATAGAAATGGTATTTCTTTGAGGAAACTAATGTGAATCTTGTCGTGTTTCGATCACATTTTGATCCATAATTATTTTCTATATTATCGATTGGAGGTTTCACGGCTGTGGGATTTCTATGACGTGCCTCCATGGAGTTGTTTACCTGGGGTGGGAATCTTGATCCAGATATAAAGGGTCATGCGGGTGTTTTGTATGAAGAGCGAGTTTATCATATGTATAATATATATATACATCAGGAATACATCAGGAAGAAGATAATTGTTCTTTGGTCATTTATTGTTACATATCTTTTCTACCTGTCCCAGCTTGTATAATAATCATAAAAGTAGGACCGTGGGTCCTGAAGCTCACCTGGATCACGAGCTACAATCACTCAAACCCCCCACAGACCCTCTCAGACAATGATGTTTTTAATGTCGTGAACAAACCGTGAACAAACCGTGAGCCGGGAAACAATATCTCTCCGTTCTCAGGACCGAACTCTCTTATCTGTCTCCCTCTTCCAAATCCTGGTGGCGTCTGGTCAAATCTGTTTCTGGTGTTTGTTCCCCCTCCATCCCCTCCCTCACCTCAAATGTCCACACGGCTGACTCCGCACGTGAAAAAGCTGAATGCCTCAACTCTGTGTTTGCCTCTAAATCTTGTGTTCCAAACCCCTCCAAACCCCATGTGTTCCAAACCAGTGCAGGAAACCACTTTTGCACTTGTATTAGTGTGGAAAAAACACTTTTTGCACTTGTGATAGTGTTGAAAAACCACTTTTCGCACTTGTGTTAGTGTTGAAATACCACTTTTCGCACTTGTGTTAGTGTTGAAAAACCACTTTTCGCACTTGTGTTGGTGCAGGAAACCACTTTTGCACGTGTATTAGTGTGGAAAAAACACTTTTCGCACTTGTGTTTGTGTTGAAAAACCACTTTTCACACTTGTGTTAGTGTTGAAAAACCACTTTTCGCACTTGTGTTGGTGCAGGAAACCACTTTTGCACTTGTATTAGTGTGGAAAAAACACTTTTTGCACTTGTGATAGTGTTGAAAAACCACTTTTCGCACTTGTGTTAGTGTTGAAATACCACTTTTCGCACATGTGATAGTGTTGAAAAACCACTTTTCGCACTTGTGTTTGTGTTGAAAAACCACTTTTCGCACTTGTGTTAGTGATGAAAAACCACTTTTCGCACTTGTGTTGGTGCAGGAAACCATTTTTGCACTTGTATTAGTGTGGAAAAAACACTTTTTGCACTTGTGATAGTGTTGAAAAACCACTTTTCGCACTTGTGTTAGTGTTGAAAAACCACTTTTCGCACTTGTGTTAGTGTTGAAAAACCACTTTTCGCACTTGTGTTGGTGCAGGAAACCACTTTTGCACGTGTATTAGTGTGGAAAAAACACTTTTCGCACTTGTGTTTGTGTTGAAAAACCACTTTTCACACTTGTGTTAGTGTTGAAAAACCACTTTTCGCACTTGTGTTGGTGCAGGAAACCACTTTTGCACTTGTATTAGTGTGGAAAAAACACTTTTTGCACTTGTGATAGTGTTGAAAAACCACTTTTCGCACTTGTGTTAGTGTTGAAAAACAACTTTTCGCACTTGTGTTAGTGTTGAAAAACCACTTTTCGCACTTGTGTTGGTGCAGGAAACCACTTTTGCACTTGTATTAGTGTGGAAAAAACACTTTTTGCACTTGTGATTGTGTTGAAAAACCACTTTTCGCACTTGTGTTAGTGTTGAAAAACCACATTACGCACTTGTGTTGGTGCAGGAAACCACTTTTTGCACTTGTGTTAGTGTTGAAAAACCACTTTTCGCACTTGTGTTAGTGTTGAAAAACCACTTTTCGCACTTGTGTTGGTGCAGGAAACCACTTTTGCACTTGTATTAGTGTGGAAAAAACACTTTTTGCACTTGTGTTAGTGTTGAAAAACCACTTTTCGCACTTGTGTTAGTGTTGAAAAACCACTTTTCGCACTTGTGTTGGTGCAGGAAACCACTTTTGCACTTGTATTAGTGTGGAAAAAACACTTTTTGCACTTGTGATAGTGTTGAAAAACCACTTTTCGCACTTGTGTTAGTGTTGAAAAACCACTTTTCGCACTTGTGTTGGTGCAGAAAACCACTTTTGCACTTGTATTAGTGTGGATAAAACACTTTTAGCACTTGTGTTAGTGTTGAAAAACCACTTTTTGCACTTGCGTTAGTGTTGAAAAACCACTTTTCGCACTTGTGTTGGTGCAGGAAACCACGTTTGCACTTGCATTAGTGTGGAAAAAACACTTTTTGCACTTGTGATTGTGTTGAAAAACCACTTTTCGCACTTGTGTTAGTGTTGAAAAACCACATTACGCACTTGTGTTGGTGCAGGAAACCACTTTTTGCACTTGTGTTAGTGTTGAAAAACCACTTTTTGCACTTGTGTTAGTGTTGAAAAACCACTTTTCGCACTTGTGTTGGTGCAGGAAACCACTTTTGCACTTGTATTAGTGTGGAAAAAACACTTTTTGCACTTGTGTTAGTGTTGAAAAACCACTTTTCGCACTTGTGTTAGTGTTGAAAAACCACTTTTCGCACTTGTGTTGGTGCAGGAAACCACTTTTGCACTTGTATTAGTGTGGAAAAAACACTTTTTGCACTTGTGATAGTGTTGAAAAACCACTTTTCGCACTTGTGTTAGTGTTGAAAAACCACTTTTCGCACTTGTGTTGGTGCAGAAAACCACTTTTGCCCTTGTATTAGTGTGGAAAAAACACTTTTAGCACTTGTGTTAGTGTTGAAAAACCACTTTTTGCACTTGCGTTAGTGTTGAAAAACCACTTTTCGCACTTGTGTTGGTGCAGGAAACCACTTTTGCACTTGTATTAGTGTGGAAAAAGCACTTTTCGCACTTGTGTTAGTGTTGAAAAACCACTTTTCGCACTTGTGTTAGTGTTGAAAAACCACTTTTCGCACTTGTGTTAGTGTTGAAAAACCACTTTTCGCACTTGTGTTGGTGCAGGAAACCACTTTTGCACTTGTTTTAGTGTGGAAAAAACACTTTTTGCACTTGTGATAGTGTTGAAAAACCACTATTCGCACTTGTGTTAGTGTTGAAAAACCACTTTTCGCACTTGTGTTGGTGCAGGAAACCACTTTTGCACTTGTATTAGTGTGGAAAAAACACTTTTTGCACTTGTGATATTGTTGAAAAACCACTTTTCGCACTTGTGTTAGTGTTGAAAAACCACTTTTCGCACTTGTGTTAGTGTTGAAAAACCACTTTTCGCACTTGTGTTGGTGCAGGAAACCACTTTTGCACGTGTATTAGTGTGGAAAAAACACTTTTCGCACTTGTGATAGTGTTGAAAAACCACTTTTCGCACTTGTGTTTGTGTTGAAAAACCACTTTTCGCACTTGTGTTAGTGATGAAAAACCACTTTTCGCACTTGTGTTGGTGCAGGAAACCATTTTTGCACTTGTATTAGTGTGGAAAAAACACTTTTTGCACTTGTGATAGTGTTGAAAAACCACTTTTCACACTTGTGTTAGTGTTGAAAAACCACTTTTCGCACTTGTGTTAGTGTTGAAAAACCACTTTTCGCACTTGAGTTGGTGCAGGAAACCACTTTTGCACGTGTATTAGTGTGGAAAAAACACTTTTCGCACTTGTGTTTGTGTTGAAAAACCACTTTTCACACTTGTGTTAGTGTTGAAAAACCACTTTTCGCACTTGTGTTGGTGCAGGAAACCACTTTTGCACTTGTATTAGTGTGGAAAAAACACTTTTTGCACTTGTGATAGTGTTGAAAAACCACTTTTCGCACTTGTGTTAGTGTTGAAAAACAACTTTTCACACTTGTGTTAGTGTTGAAAAACCACTTTTCGCACTTGTGTTGGTGCAGGAAACCACTTTTAGACTTGTATTAGTGTGGAAAAAACACTTTTTGCACTTGTGATTGTGTTGAAAAACCACTTTTCGCACATGTGTTAGTGTTGAAAAACCACATTACGCACTTGTGTTGGTGCAGGAAACCACTTTTGCACTTGTATTAGTGTGGAAAAAACACTTTTCGCACTTGTGTTTGTGTTGAAAAACCACTTTTCGCACTTGTGTTAGTGATGAAAAACCACTTTTCGCACTTGTGTTGGTGCAGGAAAACACTTTTGCACTTGTATTGGTGTGGAAAAAACACTTTTTGCACTTGTGATTGTGTTGAAAAACCACTTTTCGCACTTGTGTTAGTGTTGAAAAACCACATTACGCACTTGTATGCGCTTGGAGGTATGCGCTCTACCGAGTGCCGCTCTAGTTTTATTTTACCTGGTTTTATGTGTCATTGTGGTGTCTGAGGAAAGAAAAGATTTGTTGAAATGGAGAATGTGTTCATGTTTTCCGGTTTAGCACAACTGTATTAAGCTGTGGATGAAAGAAAACTGTTCTTTTTCAGGGAATCAAAGATGATTCCATCATCATCAATCAAAGACGTTGATCTGAACTCCTCACCTCCACACGATTCACCAAAGAAGGAGAAAAACACCCCGTAAAAGCGTGTGAAGTAAATAATTTCATTCACCCCCATCTGCACTTTTGAAAACTTGATTTTGGATATATCTACCTCAGGGAATGTACAATAAATTGACTTTTCAATCTTTTTCAACTTAGACACATGTTCGGAAGAGACAACAACAGGGAGCGTTGTGCGGACGTTTCACATTCCATGTGAGTTAGAGAATCACCTTTCAGGACGTCATGACATTCATTGTGCTCGCAATAGAAATGGTATTTCTTTGAGGAAACTAATGTGAATCTTGTCGTGTTTCGATCACATTTTGATCCATAATTATTTTCTATATTATCGATTGGAGGTTTCACGGCTGTGGGATTTCTATGACGTGCCTCCATGGAGTTGTTTACCTGGGGTGGGAATCTTGATCCAGATATAAAGGGTCATGCGGGTGTTTTGTATGAAGAGCGAGTTTATCATATGTATAATATATATATACATCAGGAATACATCAGGAAGAAGATAATTTTCTTTGGTCATTTATTGTTACATATCTTTTCTACCTGTCCCAGCTTGTATAATAATCATAAAAGTAGGACCGTGGGTCCTGAAGCTCACCTGGATCACGAGCTACAATCACTCAAACCCCCCACAGACCCTCTCAGACAATGATGTTTTTAATGTCGTGAACAAACCGTGAACAAACCGTGAGCCGGGAAACAATATCTCTCCGTTCTCAGGACCGAACTCTCTTATCTGTCTCCCTCTTCCAAATCCTGGTGGCGTCTGGTCAAATCTGTTTCTGGTGTTTGTTCCCCCTCCATCCCCTCCCTCACCTCAAATGTCCACACGGCTGACTCCGCACGTGAAAAAGCTGAATGCCTCAACTCTGTGTTTGCCTCTAAATCTTGTGTTCCAAACCCCTCCAAACCCCATGTGTTCCAAACCAGTGCAGGAAACCACTTTTGCACTTGTATTAGTGTGGAAAAAACACTTTTTGCACTTGTGATAGTGTTGAAAAACCACTTTTCGCACTTGTGTTAGTGTTGAAATACCACTTTTCGCACTTGTGTTAGTGTTGAAAAACCACTTTTCGCACTTGTGTTGGTGCAGGAAACCACTTTTGCACGTGTATTAGTGTGGAAAAAACACTTTTCGCACATGTGATAGTGTTGAAAAACCACTTTTCGCACTTGTGTTTGTGTTGAAAAACCACTTTTCGCACTTGTGTTAGTGATGAAAAACCACTTTTCGCACTTGTGTTGGTGCAGGAAACCATTTTTGCACTTGTATTAGTGTGGAAAAAACACTTTTTGCACTTGTGATAGTGTTGAAAAACCACTTTTCGCACTTGTGTTAGTGTTGAAAAACCACTTTTCGCACTTGTGTTAGTGTTGAAAAACCACTTTTCGCACTTGTGTTGGTGCAGGAAACCACTTTTGCACGTGTATTAGTGTGGAAAAAACACTTTTCGCACTTGTGTTTGTGTTGAAAAACCACTTTTCACACTTGTGTTAGTGTTGAAAAACCACTTTTCGCACTTGTGTTGGTGCAGGAAACCACTTTTGCACTTGTATTAGTGTGGAAAAAACACTTTTTGCACTTGTGATAGTGTTGAAAAACCACTTTTCGCACTTGTGTTAGTGTTGAAAAACAACTTTTCGCACTTGTGTTAGTGTTGAAAAACCACTTTTCGCACTTGTGTTGGTGCAGGAAACCACTTTTGCACTTGTATTAGTGTGGAAAAAACACTTTTTGCACTTGTGATTGTGTTGAAAAACCACTTTTCGCACTTGTGTTAGTGTTGAAAAACCACATTATGCACTTGTGTTGGTGCAGGAAACCACTTTTTGCACTTGTGTTAGTGTTGAAAAACCACTTTTCGCACTTGTGTTAGTGTTGAAAAACCACTTTTCGCACTTGTGTTGGTGCAGGAAACCACTTTTGCACTTGTATTAGTGTGGAAAAAACACTTTTTGCACTTGTGTTAGTGTTGAAAAACCACTTTTCGCACTTGTGTTAGTGTTGAAAAACCACTTTTCGCACTTGTGTTGGTGCAGGAAACCACTTTTGCACTTGTATTAGTGTGGAAAAAACACTTTTTGCACTTGTGATAGTGTTGAAAAACCACTTTTCGCACTTGTGTTAGTGTTGAAAAACCACTTTTCGCACTTGTGTTGGTGCAGAAAACCACTTTTGCACTTGTATTAGTGTGGATAAAACACTTTTAGCACTTGTGTTAGTGTTGAAAAACCACTTTTTGCACTTGCGTTAGTGTTGAAAAACCACTTTTCGCACTTGTGTTGGTGCAGGAAACCACGTTTGCACTTGCATTAGTGTGGAAAAAACACTTTTTGCACTTGTGATTGTGTTGAAAAACCACTTTTCGCACTTGTGTTAGTGTTGAAAAACCACATTACGCACTTGTGTTGGTGCAGGAAACCACTTTTTGCACTTGTGTTAGTGTTGAAAAACCACTTTTTGCACTTGTGTTAGTGTTGAAAAACCACTTTTCGCACTTGTGTTGGTGCAGGAAACTACTTTTGCACTTGTATTAGTGTGGAAAAAACACTTTTTGCACTTGTGTTAGTGTTGAAAAACCACTTTTCGCACTTGTGTTAGTGTTGAAAAACCACTTTTCGCACTTGTGTTGGTGCAGGAAACCACTTTTGCACTTGTATTAGTGTGGAAAAAACACTTTTTGCACTTGTGATAGTGTTGAAAAACCACTTTTCGCACTTGTGTTAGTGTTGAAAAACCACTTTTCGCACTTGTGTTGGTGCAGAAAACCACTTTTGCCCTTGTATTAGTGTGGAAAAAACACTTTTAGCACTTGTGTTAGTGTTGAAAAACCACTTTTTGCACTTGCGTTAGTGTTGAAAAACCACTTTTCGCACTTGTGTTGGTGCAGGAAACCACTTTTGCACTTGTATTAGTGTGGAAAAAGCACTTTTCGCACTTGTGTTAGTGTTGAAAAACCACTTTTCGCACTTGTGTTAGTGTTGAAAAACCACTTTTCGCACTTGTGTTAGTGTTGAAAAACCACTTTTCGCACTTGTGTTGGTGCAGGAAACCACTTTTGCACTTGTTTTAGTGTGGAAAAAACACTTTTTGCACTTGTGATAGTGTTGAAAAACCACTATTCGCACTTGTGTTAGTGTTGAAAAACCACTTTTCGCACTTGTGTTGGTGCAGGAAACCACTTTTGCACTTGTATTAGTGTGGAAAAAACACTTTTTGCACTTGTGATATTGTTGAAAAACCACTTTTCGCACTTGTGTTAGTGTTGAAAAACCACTTTTCGCACTTGTGTTAGTGTTGAAAAACCACTTTTCGCACTTGTGTTGGTGCAGGAAACCACTTTTGCACGTGTATTAGTGTGGAAAAACACTTTTCGCACTTGTGATAGTGTTGAAAAACCACTTTTCGCACTTGTGTTTGTGTTGAAAAACCACTTTTCGCACTTGTGTTAGTGATGAAAAACCACTTTTCGCACTTGTGTTGGTGCAGGAAACCATTTTTGCACTTGTATTAGTGTGGAAAAAACACTTTTTGCACTTGTGATAGTGTTGAAAAACCACTTTTCACACTTGTGTTAGTGTTGAAAAACCACTTTTCGCACTTGTGTTAGTGTTGAAAAACCACTTTTCGCACTTGAGTTGGTGCAGGAAACCACTTTTGCACGTGTATTAGTGTGGAAAAAACACTTTTCGCACTTGTGTTTGTGTTGAAAAACCACTTTTCACACTTGTGTTAGTGTTGAAAAACCACTTTTCGCACTTGTGTTGGTGCAGGAAACCACTTTTGCACTTGTATTAGTGTGGAAAAAACACTTTTTGCACTTGTGATAGTGTTGAAAAACCACTTTTCGCACTTGTGTTAGTGTTGAAAAACAACTTTTCACACTTGTGTTAGTGTTGAAAAACCACTTTTCGCACTTGTGTTGGTGCAGGAAACCACTTTTGCACTTGTATTAGTGTGGAAAAAACACTTTTTGCACTTGTGATTGTGTTGAAAAACCACTTTTCGCACATGTGTTAGTGTTGAAAAACCACATTACGCACTTGTGTTGGTGCAGGAAACCACTTTTGCACTTGTATTAGTGTGGAAAAAACACTTTTCGCACTTGTGTTTGTGTTGAAAAACCACTTTTCGCACTTGTGTTAGTGATGAAAAACCACTTTTCGCACTTGTGTTGGTGCAGGAAACCATTTTTGCACTTGTATTAGTGTGGAAAAAACACTTTTTGCACTTGTGATAGTGTTGAAAAACCACTTTTCGCACTTGTGTTAGTGTTGAAAAACCACTTTTCGCACTTGTGTTAGTGATGAAAAACCACTTTTCGCACTTGTGTTGGTGCAGGAAACCATTTTTGCACTTGTATTAGTGTGGAAAAAACACTTTTTGCACTTGTGATTGTGTTGAAAAACCACTTTTCGCACTTGTGTTAGTGTTGAAAAACCACTTTTCGCACTTGTGTTGGTGCAGGAAACCACTTTTGCACGTGTATTAGTGTGGAAAAAACACTTTTCGCACTTGTGTTTGTGTTGAAAAACCACTTTTCACACTTGTGTTAGTGTTGAAAAACCACTTTTCGCACTTGTGTTGGTGCAGGAAACCACTTTTGCACTTGTATTAGTGTGGAAAAAACACTTTTTGCACTTGTGATAGTGTTGAAAAACCACTTTTCACACTTGTGTTAGTGTTGAAAAACCACTTTTCGCACTTGTGTTGGTGCAGGAAACCACTTTTGCACTTGTATTAGTGTTGAAATACCACTTTTCGCACTCGTGTTAGTGTTGAAAAACCACTTTTCGCACTTGTGTTGGTGCAGGAAACCACTTTTGCACTTGTATTAGTGTGGAAAAAACACTTTTTGCACTTGTGATTGTGTTGAAAAACCACTTTTCGCACTTGTGTTAGTGTTGAAAAACCACATTACGCACTTGTGTTGGTGCAGGAAACCACTTTTTGCACTTGTGTTAGTGTTGAAAAACCACTTTTTGCACTTGTGTTAGTGTTGAAAAACCACTTTTCGCACTTGTGTTGGTGCAGGAAACCACTTTTGCACTTGTATTAGTGTGGAAAAAACACTTTTTGCACTTGTGTTAGTGTTGAAAAACCACTTTTCGCACTTGTGTTAGTGTTGAAAAACCACTTTTCGCACTTGTGTTGGTGCAGGAAACCACTTTTGCACTTGTATTAGTGTGGAAAAAACACTTTTTGCACTTGTGATAGTGTTGAAAAACCACTTTTCGCACTTGTGTTAGTGTTGAAAAACCACTTTTCGCACTTGTGTTGGTGCAGAAAACCACTTTTGCCCTTGTATTAGTGTGGAAAAAACACTTTTAGCACTTGTGTTAGTGTTGAAAAACCACTTTTTGCACTTGCGTTAGTGTTGAAAAACCACTTTTCGCACTTGTGTTGGTGCAGGAAACCACTTTTGCACTTGTATTAGTGTGGAAAAAGCACTTTTCGCACTTGTGTTAGTGTTGAAAAACCACTTTTCGCACTTGTGTTAGTGTTGAAAAACCACTTTTCGCACTTGTGTTAGTGTTGAAAAACCACTTTTCGCACTTGTGTTGGTGCAGGAAACCACTTTTGCACTTGTTTTAGTGTGGAAAAAACACTTTTTGCACTTGTGATAGTGTTGAAAAACCACTATTCGCACTTGTATTAGTGTTGAAAAACCACTTTTCGCACTTGTGTTGGTGCAGGAAACCACTTTTGCACTTGTATTAGTGTGGAAAAAACACTTTTTGCACTTGTGATATTGTTGAAAAACCACTTTTCGCACTTGTGTTAGTGTTGAAAAACCACTTTTCGCACTTGTGTTAGTGTTGAAAAACCACTTTTCGCGACTTGTGTTGGTGCAGGAAACCACTTTTGCACGTGTATTAGTGTGGAAAAAGACACTTTTCGCACTTGTGATAGTGTTGAAAAACCACTTTTCGCACTTGTGTTTGTGTTGAAAAACCACTTTTCGCACTTGTGTTAGTGATGAAAAACCACTTTTCGCACTTGTGTTGGTGCAGGAAACCATTTTTGCACTTGTATTAGTGTGGAAAAAACACTTTTTGCACTTGTGATAGTGTTGAAAAACCACTTTTCACACTTGTGTTAGTGTTGAAAAACCACTTTTCGCACTTGTGTTAGTGTTGAAAAACCACTTTTCGCACTTGAGTTGGTGCAGGAAACCACTTTTGCACGTGTATTAGTGTGGAAAAAACACTTTTCGCACTTGTGTTTGTGTTGAAAAACCACTTTTCACACTTGTGTTAGTGTTGAAAAACCACTTTTCGCACTTGTGTTGGTGCAGGAAACCACTTTTGCACTTGTATTAGTGTGGAAAAAACACTTTTTGCACTTGTGATAGTGTTGAAAAACCACTTTTCGCACTTGTGTTAGTGTTGAAAAACAACTTTTCACACTTGTGTTAGTGTTGAAAAACCACTTTTCGCACTTGTGTTGGTGCAGGAAACCACTTTTGCACTTGTATTAGTGTGGAAAAAACACTTTTTGCACTTGTGATTGTGTTGAAAAACCACTTTTCGCACATGTGTTAGTGTTGAAAAACCACATTACGCACTTGTGTTGGTGCAGGAAACCACTTTTGCACTTGTATTAGTGTGGAAAAAACACTTTTCGCACTTGTGTTTGTGTTGAAAAACCACTTTTCGCACTTGTGTTAGTGATGAAAAACCACTTTTCGCACTTGTGTTGGTGCAGGAAACCATTTTTGCACTTGTATTAGTGTGGAAAAAAACACTTTTTTGCACTTGTGATAGTGTTGAAAAACCACTTTTCGCACTTGTGTTAGTGTTGAAAACTTTTCGCACTTGTGTTAGTGATGAAAAACCACTTTTCGCACTTGTGTTGGTGCAGGAAACCATTTTTGCACTTGTATTATTGTGGAAAAAACACTTTTTGCACTTGTGATTGTGTTGAAAAACCACTTTTCGCACTTGTGTTAGTGTTGAAAAACCACTTTTCGCACTTGTGTTGGTGCAGGAAACCACTTTTGCACGTGTATTAGTGTGGAAAAAACACTTTTCGCACTTGTGTTTGTGTTGAAAAACCACTTTTCACACTTGTGTTAGTGTTGAAAAACCACTTTTCGCACTTGTGTTGGTGCAGGAAACCACTTTTGCACTTGTATTAGTGTGGAAAAAACACTTTTTGCACTTGTGATAGTGTTGAAAAACCACTTTTCACACTTGTGTTAGTGTTGAAAAACCACTTTTCGCACTTGTGTTGGTGCAGGAAACCACTTTTGCACTTGTATTAGTGTTGAAATACCACTTTTCGCACTCGTGTTAGTGTTGAAAAACCACTTTTCGCACTTGTGTTGGTGCAGGAAACCACTTTTGCACGTGTATTAGTGTGGAAAAAACACTTTTCGCACATGTGATAGTGTTGAAAAACCACTTTTTGCACTTGTGTTTGTGTTGAAAAACCACTTTTCGCACTTGTGTTAGTGATGAAAAACCACTTTTCGCACTTGTGTTGGTGCAGGAAACCATTTTTGCACTTGTATTAGTGTGGAAAAAACACTTTTTGCACTTGTGATAGTGTTGAAAAACCACTTTTCACACTTGTGTTAGTGTTGAAAAACCACTTTTCGCACTTGTGTTAGTGTTGAAAAACCACTTTTGCACTTGTATTAGTGTGGAAAAAACACTTTTTGCACTTGTGATATTGTTGAAAAACCACTTTTCGCACTTGTGTTAGTGTTGAAAAACCACTTTTCGCACTTGTATTAGTGTTGAAATACCACTTTTCGCACTCGTGTTAGTGTTGAAAAACCACTTTTCGCACTTGTGTTGGTGCAGGAAACCACTTTTGCACGTGTATTAGTGTGGAAAAAACACTTTTTGCACATGTGATAGTGTTGAAAAACCACTTTTTGCACTTGTGTTTGTGTTGAAAAACCACTTTTCGCACTTGTGTTAGTGATGAAAAACCACTTTTCGCACTTGTGTTGGTGCAGGAAACCATTTTTGCACTTGTATTAGTGTGGAAAAAACACTTTTTGCACTTGTGATAGTGTTGAAAAACCACTTTTCACACTTGTGTTAGTGTTGAAAAACCACTTTTCGCACTTGTGTTAGTGTTGAAAAACCACTTTTGCACTTGTATTAGTGTGGAAAAAACACTTTTTGCACTTGTGATATTGTTGAAAAACCACTTTTCGCACTTGTGTTAGTGTTGAAAAACCACTTTTCGCACTTGTGTTAGTGTTGAAAAACCACTTTTCGCACTTGTGTTGGTGCAGGAAACCACTTTTGCACGTGTATTAGTGTGGAAAAAACACTTTTCGCACTTGTGATAGTGTTGAAAAACCACTTTTCGCACTTGTGTTTGTGTTGAAAAACCACTTTTCGCACTTGTGTTAGTGTTGAAAAACCACTTTTCGCACTTGTGTTGGTGCAGGAAACCACTTTTGCACTTGTATTAGTGTGGAAAAAAACACTTTTTGCAATTGTGATTGTGTTGAAAAACCACTTTTCGCACTTGTGTTAGTGTTGAAAAACCACATTACGCACTTGTGTTGGTGCAGGAAACCACTTTTGCACTTGTATTAGTGTGGAAAAAACACTTTTTGCACTTGTGATAGTGTTGAAAAACCACTTTTCGCACTTGTGTTAGTGTTGAAAAACCACTTTTCGCACTTGTGTTGGTGCAGAAAACCACTTTTGCACTTGTATTAGTGTGGAAAAAACACTTTTAGCACTTGTGTTAGTGTTGGAAAACCACTTTTTGCACTTGCGTTAGTGTTGAAAAACCACTTTTCGCACTTGTGTTGGTGCAGGAAACCACTTTTGCACTTGTATTAGTGTGGAAAAAACACTTTTTGCACTTGTGATAGTGTTGAAAAACCACTTTTCGCACTTGTGTTAGTGTTGAAAAACAACTTTTCGCACTTGTGTTAGTGTTGAAAAACCACTTTTCGCACTTGTGTTGGTGCAGGAAACCACATTTGCACTTGTATTAGTGTGGAAAAAACACTTTTTGCACTTGTGATTGTGTTGAAAAACCACTTTTCGCACTTGTGTTAGTGTTGAAAAACCACATTACGCACTTGTGTTGGTGCAGGAAACCACTTTTTGCACTTGTGTTAGTGTTGAAAAACCACTTTTCGCACTTGTGTTAGTGTTGAAAAACCACTTTTCGCACTTGTGTTGGTGCAGGAAACCACTTTTGCACTTGTATTAGTGTGGAAAAAACACTTTTTGCACTTGTGTTAGTGTTGAAAAACCACTTTTCGCACTTGTGTTAGTGTTGAAAAACCACTTTTCGCACTTGTGTTGGTGCAGGAAACCACTTTTGCACTTGTATTAGTGTGGAAAAAACACTTTTTGCACTTGTGATAGTGTTGAAAAACCACTTTTCGCACTTGTGTTAGTGTTGAAAAACCACTTTTCGCACTTGTGTTGGTGCAGAAAACCACTTTTGCACTTGTATTAGTGTGGAAAAAACACTTTTAGCACTTGTGTTAGTGTTGAAAAACCACTTTTTGCACTTGCGTTAGTGTTGAAAAACCACTTTTCGCACTTGTGTTGGTGCAGGAAACCACTTTTGCACTTGTATTAGTGTGGAAAAACACTTTTTGCACTTGTGATTGTGTTGAAAAACCACTTTTCGCACTTGTGTTAGTGTTGAAAAACCACTTTTCGCACTTGTGTTGGTGCAGGAAACCACTTTTGCACGTGTATTAGTGTGGAAAAAACACTTTTCGCACTTGTGTTTGTGTTGAAAAACCACTTTTCACACTTGTGTTAGTGTTGAAAAACCACTTTTCGCACTTGTGTTGGTGCAGGAAACCACTTTTGCACTTGTATTAGTGTGGAAAAAACACTTTTTGCACTTGTGATAGTGTTGAAAAACCACTTTTCACACTTGTGTTAGTGTTGAAAAACCACTTTTCGCACTTGTGTTGGTGCAGGAAACCACTTTTGCACTTGTATTAGTGTTGAAATACCACTTTTCGCACTTGTGTTAGTGTTGAAAAACCACTTTTCGCACTTGTGTTGGTGCAGGAAACCACTTTTGCACGTGTATTAGTGTGGAAAAAACACTTTTCGCACATGTGATAGTGTTGAAAAACCACTTTTCGCACTTGTGTTTGTGTTGAAAAACCACTTTTCGCACTTGTGTTAGTGATGAAAAACCACTTTTCGCACTTGTGTTGGTGCAGGAAACCATTTTTGCACTTGTATTAGTGTGGAAAAAACACTTTTTGCACTTGTGATAGTGTTGAAAAACCACTTTTCACACTTGTGTTAGTGTTGAAAAACCACTTTTCGCACTTGTGTTAGTGTTGAAAAACCACTTTTCGCACTTGTGTTGGTGCAGGAAACCACTTTTGCACGTGTATTAGTGTGGAAAAAACACTTTTCGCACTTGTGTTTGTGTTGAAAAACCACTTTTCACACTTGTGTTAGTGTTGAAAAACCACTTTTCGCACTTGTGTTGGTGCAGGAAACCACTTTTGCACTTGTATTAGTGTGGAAAAAACACTTTTTGCACTTGTGATAGTGTTGAAAAACCACTTTTCGCACTTGTGTTAGTGTTGAAAAACAACTTTTCGCACTTGTGTTGGTGCAGGAAACCACTTTTGCACTTGTTTTAGTGTGGAAAAAACACTTTTTGCACTTGTGATAGTGTTGAAAAACCACTATTCGCACTTGTGTTAGTGTTGAAAAACCACTTTTCGCACTTGTGTTGGTGCAGGAAACCACTTTTGCACTTGTATTAGTGTGGAAAAAACACTTTTTGCACTTGTGATATTGTTGAAAAACCACTTTTTCGCACTTGTGTTAGTGTTGAAAAACCACTTTTCGCACTTGTGTTAGTGTTGAAAAACCACTTTTCGCACTTGTGTTGGTGCAGGAAACCACTTTTGCACGTGTATTAGTGTGGAAAAAACACTTTTCGCACTTGTGATAGTGTTGAAAAACCACTTTTCGCACTTGTGTTTGTGTTGAAAAACCACTTTTCGCACTTGTGTTAGTGATGAAAAACCACTTTTCGCACTTGTGTTGGTGCAGGAAACCATTTTTGCACTTGTATTAGTGTGGAAAAAACACTTTTTGCACTTGTGATAGTGTTGAAAAACCACTTTTCACACTTGTGTTAGTGTTGAAAAACCACTTTTCGCACTTGTGTTAGTGTTGAAAAACCACTTTTCGCACTTGTGTTGGTGCAGGAAACCACTTTTGCACGTGTATTAGTGTGGAAAAAACACTTTTCGCACCTGTGTTTGTGTTGAAAAACCACTTTTCACACTTGTGTTAGTGTTGAAAAACCACTTTTCGCACTTGTGTTGGTGCAGGAAACCACTTTTGCACTTGTATTAGTGTGGAAAAAACACTTTTTGCACTTGTGATAGTGTTGAAAAACCACTTTTCGCACTTGTGTGAGTGTTGAAAAACAACTTTTCACACTTGTGTTAGTGTTGAAAAACCACTTTTCGCACTTGTGTTGGTGCAGGAAACCACTTTTGCACTTGTATTAGTGTGGAAAAACACTTTTTGCACTTGTGATTGTGTTGAAAAACCACTTTTCGCACATGTGTTAGTGTTGAAAAACCACATTACGCACTTGTGTTGGTGCAGGAAACCACTTTTGCACTTGTATTAGTGTGGAAAAAACACTTTTCGCACTTGTGTTTGTGTTGAAAAACCACTTTTCGCACTTGTGTTAGTGATGAAAAACCACTTTTCGCACTTGTGTTGGTGCAGGAAACCATTTTTGCACTTGTATTAGTGTGGAAAAAACACTTTTTGCACTTGTGATAGTGTTGAAAAACCACTTTTCGCACTTGTGTTAGTGTTGAAAAACCGCTTTTCGCACTTGTGTTAGTGATGAAAAACCACTTTTCGCACTTGTGTTGGTGCAGGAAACCATTTTTGCACTTGTATTAGTGTGGAAAAAACACTTTTTGCACTTGTGATTGTGTTGAAAAACCACTTTTCGCACTTGTGTTAGTGTTGAAAAACCACTTTTCGCACTTGTGTTGGTGCAGGAAACCACTTTTGCACGTGTATTAGTGTGGAAAAAACACTTTTCGCACTTGTGTTTGTGTTGAAAAACCACTTTTCACACTTGTGTTAGTGTTGAAAAACCACTTTTCGCACTTGTGTTGGTGCAGGAAACCACTTTTGCACTTGTATTAGTGTGGAAAAAACACTTTTTGCACTTGTGATAGTGTTGAAAACCCACTTTTAACACTTGTGTTAGTGTTGAAAAACCACTTTTCGCACTTGTGTTGGTGCAGGAAACCACTTTTGCACTTGTATTAGTGTTGAAATACCACTTTTCGCACTCGTGTTAGTGTTGAAAAACCACTTTTCGCACTTGTGTTGGTGCAGGAAACCACTTTTGCACGTGCATTAGTGTGGAAAAAACACTTTTCGCACATGTGATAGTGTTGAAAAACCACTTTTCGCACTTGTGTTTGTGTTGAAAAACCACTTTTCGCACTTGTGTTAGTGATGAAAAACCACTTTTCGCACTTGTGTTGGTGCAGGAAACCATTTTTGCACTTGTATTAGTGTGGAAAAAACACTTTTTGCACTTGTGATAGTGTTGAAAAACCACTTTTCACACTTGTGTTAGTGTTGAAAAACCACTTTTCGCACTTGTGTTAGTGTTGAAAAACCACTTTTCGCACTTGTGTTGGTGCAGGAAACCACTTTTGCACGTGTATTAGTGTGGAAAAAACACTTTTCGCACTTGTGTTTGTGTTGAAAAACCACTTTTCACACTTGTGTTGGTGCAGGAAACCACTTTTGCACGTGTATTAGTGTGGAAAAAACACTTTTCGCACTTGTGTTTGTGTTGAAAAACCACTTTTCACACTTGTGTTAGTGTTGAAAAACCACTTTTCGCACTTGTGTTGGTGCAGGAAACCACTTTTGCACTTGTATTAGTGTGGAAAAAACACTTTTTGCACTTGTGATAGTGTTGAAAAACCACTTTTCACACTTGTGTTAGTGTTGAAAAACCACTTTTCGCACTTGTGTTGGTGCAGGAAACCACTTTTGCACTTGTATTAGTGTTGAAATACCACTTTTCGCACTTGTGTTAGTGTTGAAAAACCACTTTTCGCACTTGTGTTGGTGCAGGAAACCACTTTTGCACGTGTATTAGTGTGGAAAAAACACTTTTCGCACATGTGATAGTGTTGAAAAACCACTTTTCGCACTTGTGTTTGTGTTGAAAAACCACTTTTCGCACTTGTGTTAGTGATGAAAAACCACTTTTCGCACTTGTGTTGGTGCAGGAAACCATTTTTGCACTTGTATTAGTGTGGAAAAAACACTTTTTGCACTTGTGATAGTGTTGAAAAACCACTTTTCACACTTGTGTTAGTGTTGAAAAACCACTTTTCGCACTTGTGTTAGTGTTGAAAAACCACTTTTCGCACTTGTGTTGGTGCAGGAAACCACTTTTGCACGTGTATTAGTGTGGAAAAAACACTTTTCGCACTTGTGTTTGTGTTGAAAAACCACTTTTCACACTTGTGTTAGTGTTGAAAAACCACTTTTCGCACTTGTGTTGGTGCAGGAAACCACTTTTGCACTTGTATTAGTGTGGAAAAAACACTTTTTGCACTTGTGATAGTGTTGAAAAACCACTTTTCGCACTTGTGTTAGTGTTGAAAAACAACTTTTCGCACTTGTGTTGGTGCAGGAAACCACTTTTGCACTTGTTTTAGTGTGGAAAAAACACTTTTTGCACTTGTGATAGTGTTGAAAAACCACTATTCGCACTTGTGTTAGTGTTGAAAAACCACTTTTCGCACTTGTGTTGGTGCAGGAAACCACTTTTGCACTTGTATTAGTGTGGAAAAAACACTTTTTGCACTTGTGATATTGTTGAAAAACCACTTTTCGCACTTGTGTTAGTGTTGAAAAACCACTTTTCGCACTTGTGTTAGTGTTGAAAAACCACTTTTCGCACTTGTGTTGGTGCAGGAAACCACTTTTGCACGTGTATTAGTGTGGAAAAAACACTTTTCGCACTTGTGATAGTGTTGAAAAACCACTTTTCGCACTTGTGTTTGTGTTGAAAAACCACTTTTCGCACTTGTGTTAGTGATGAAAAACCACTTTTCGCACTTGTGTTGGTGCAGGAAACCATTTTTGCACTTGTATTAGTGTGGAAAAAACACTTTTTGCACTTGTGATAGTGTTGAAAAACCACTTTTCACACTTGTGTTAGTGTTGAAAAACCACTTTTCGCACTTGTGTTAGTGTTGAAAAACCACTTTTCGCACTTGTGTTGGTGCAGGAAACCACTTTTGCACGTGTATTAGTGTGGAAAAAACACTTTTCGCACCTGTGTTTGTGTTGAAAAACCACTTTTCACACTTGTGTTAGTGTTGAAAAACCACTTTTCGCACTTGTGTTGGTGCAGGAAACCACTTTTGCACTTGTATTAGTGTGGAAAAAACACTTTTTGCACTTGTGATAGTGTTGAAAAACCACTTTTCGCACTTGTGTGAGTGTTGAAAAACAACTTTTCACACTTGTGTTAGTGTTGAAAAACCACTTTTCGCACTTGTGTTGGTGCAGGAAACCACTTTTGCACTTGTATTAGTGTGGAAAAAACACTTTTTGCACTTGTGATTGTGTTGAAAAACCACTTTTCGCACATGTGTTAGTGTTGAAAAACCACATTACGCACTTGTGTTGGTGCAGGAAACCACTTTTGCACTTGTATTAGTGTGGAAAAAACACTTTTCGCACTTGTGTTTGTGTTGAAAAACCACTTTTCGCACTTGTGTTAGTGATGAAAAACCACTTTTCGCACTTGTGTTGGTGCAGGAAACCATTTTTGCACTTGTATTAGTGTGGAAAAAACACTTTTTGCACTTGTGATAGTGTTGAAAAACCACTTTTCGCACTTGTGTTAGTGTTGAAAAACCACTTTTCGCACTTGTGTTAGTGATGAAAAACCACTTTTCGCACTTGTGTTGGTGCAGGAAACCATTTTTGCACTTGTATTAGTGTGGAAAAAACACTTTTTGCACTTGTGATTGTGTTGAAAAACCACTTTTCGCACTTGTGTTAGTGTTGAAAAACCACTTTTCGCACTTGTGTTGGTGCAGGAAACCACTTTTGCACGTGTATTAGTGTGGAAAAAACACTTTTCGCACTTGTGTTTGTGTTGAAAAACCACTTTTCACACTTGTGTTAGTGTTGAAAAACCACTTTTCGCACTTGTGTTGGTGCAGGAAACCACTTTTGCACTTGTATTAGTGTGGAAAAAACACTTTTTGCACTTGTGATAGTGTTGAAAACCCACTTTTAACACTTGTGTTAGTGTTGAAAAACCACTTTTCGCACTTGTGTTGGTGCAGGAAACCACTTTTGCACTTGTATTAGTGTTGAAATACCACTTTTCGCACTCGTGTTAGTGTTGAAAAACCACTTTTCGCACTTGTGTTGGTGCAGGAAACCACTTTTGCACGTGCATTAGTGTGGAAAAAACACTTTTCGCACATGTGATAGTGTTGAAAAACCACTTTTCGCACTTGTGTTTGTGTTGAAAAACCACTTTTCGCACTTGTGTTAGTGATGAAAAACCACTTTTCGCACTTGTGTTGGTGCAGGAAACCATTTTTGCACTTGTATTAGTGTGGAAAAAACACTTTTTGCACTTGTGATAGTGTTGAAAAACCACTTTTCACACTTGTGTTAGTGTTGAAAAACCACTTTTCGCACTTGTGTTAGTGTTGAAAAACCACTTTTCGCACTTGTGTTGGTGCAGGAAACCACTTTTGCACGTGTATTAGTGTGGAAAAAACACTTTTCGCACTTGTGTTTGTGTTGAAAAACCACTTTTCACACTTGTGTTAGTGTTGAAAAACCACTTTTCGCACTTGTGTTGGTGCAGGAAACCACTTTTGCACTTGTATTAGTGTGGAAAAAACACTTTTTGCACTTGTGATAGTGTTGAAAAACCACTTTTCGCACTTGTGTTAGTGTTGAAAAACAACTTTTCGCACTTGTGTTAGTGTTGAAAAACCACTTTTCGCACTTGTGTTGGTGCAGGAAACCACTTTTGCACTTGTATTAGTGTGGAAAAAACACTTTTTGCACTTGTGATTGTGTTGAAAAACCACTTTTCGCACTTGTGTTAGTGTTGAAAAACCACATTACGCACTTGTGTTGGTGCAGGAAACCACTTTTGCACTTGTATTAGTGTGGAAAAAACACTTTTTGCACTTGTGATAGTGTTGAAAAACCACTTTTCGCACTTGTGTTAGTGTTGAAAAACCACTTTTCGCACTTGTGTTGGTGCAGAAAACCACTTTTGCACTTGTATTAGTGTGGAAAAAACACTTTTAGCACTTGTGTTAGTGTTGAAAAACCACTTTTTGCACTTGCGTTAGTGTTGAAAAACCACTTTTCGCACTTGTGTTGGTGCAGGAAACCACTTTTGCACTTGTATTAGTGTGGAAAAAACACTTTTTGCACTTGTGATAGTGTTGAAAAACCACTTTTCGCACTTGTGTTAGTGTTGAAAAACAACTTTTCGCACTTGTGTTAGTGTTGAAAAACCACTTTTCGCACTTGTGTTGGTGCAGGAAACCACTTTTGCACTTGTATTAGTGTGGAAAAAACACTTTTTGCACTTGTGATTGTGTTGAAAAACCACTTTTCGCACTTGTGTTAGTGTTGAAAAACCACATTACGCACTTGTGTTGGTGCAGGAAACCACTTTTTGCACTTGTGTTAGTGTTGAAAAACCACTTTTCGCACTTGTGTTAGTGTTGAAAAACCACTTTTCGCACTTGTGTTGGTGCAGGAAACCACTTTTGCACTTGTATTAGTGTGGAAAAAACACTTTTTGCACTTGTGTTAGTGTTGAAAAACCACTTTTCGCACTTGTGTTAGTGTTGAAAAACCACTTTTCGCACTTGTGTTGGTGCAGGAAACCACTTTTGCACTTGTATTAGTGTGGAAAAAACACTTTTTGCACTTGTGATAGTGTTGAAAAACCACTTTTCGCACTTGTGTTAGTGTTGAAAAACCACTTTTCGCACTTGTGTTGGTGCAGAAAACCACTTTTGCACTTGTATTAGTGTGGAAAAACCACTTTTAGCACTTGTGTTAGTGTTGAAAAACCACTTTTTGCACTTGCGTTAGTGTTGAAAAACCACTTTTCGCACTTGTGTTGGTGCAGGAAACCACTTTTGCACTTGTATTAGTGTGGAAAAAGCACTTTTCGCACTTGTGTTAGTGTTGAAAAACCACTTTTCGCACTTGTGTTAGTGTTGAAAAACCACTTTTCGCACTTGTGTTAGTGTTGAAAAACCACTTTTCGCACTTGTGTTGGTGCAGGAAACCACTTTTGCACTTGTTTTAGTGTGGAAAAAACACTTTTTGCACTTGTGATAGTGTTGAAAAACCACTATTCGCACTTGTGTTAGTGTTGAAAAACCACTTTTCGCACTTGTGTTGGTGCAGGAAACCACTTTTGCACTTGTATCAGTGTGGAAAAAACACTTTTTGCACTTGTGATATTGTTGAAAAACCACTTTTCGCACTTGTGTTAGTGTTGAAAAACCACTTTTCGCACTTGTGTTAGTGTTGAAAAACCACTTTTCGCACTTGTGTTGGTGCAGGAAACCACTTTTGCACGTGTATTAGTGTGGAAAAAACACTTTTCGCACTTGTGATAGTGTTGAAAAACCACTTTTCGCACTTGTGTTTGTGTTGAAAAACCACTTTTCGCACTTGTGTTAGTGATGAAAAACCACTTTTCGCACTTGTGTTGGTGCAGGAAACCATTTTTGCACTTGTATTAGTGTGGAAAAAACACTTTTTGCACTTGTGATAGTGTTGAAAAACCACTTTTCACACTTGTGTTAGTGTTGAAAAACCACTTTTCGCACTTGTGTTAGTGTTGAAAAACCACTTTTCGCACTTGTGTTGGTGCAGGAAACCACTTTTGCACGTGTATTAGTGTGGAAAAAACACTTTTCGCACTTGTGTTTGTGTTGAAAAACCACTTTTCACACTTGTGTTAGTGTTGAAAAACCACTTTTCGCACTTGTGTTGGTGCAGGAAACCACTTTTGCACTTGTATTAGTGTGGAAAAAACACTTTTTGCACTTGTGATAGTGTTGAAAAACCACTTTTCGCACTTGTGTTAGTGTTGAAAAACAACTTTTCACACTTGTGTTGGTGCAGGAAACCACTTTTGCACTTGTATTAGTGTGGAAAAAACACTTTTTGCACATGTGTTAGTGTTGAAAAACCACTTTTCGCACTTGTGTTGGTGCAGGAAACCACTTTTGCACTTGTATTGGTGTGGAAAAAACACTTTTTGCACTTGTGATAGTGTTGAAAAACCACTTTTCGCACTTGTGTGAGTGTTGAAAAACCACTTTTCGCACTTGTGTTGGTGCAGGAAACCACTTTTGCACGTGTATTAGTGTGGAAAAAACACTTTTTGCACATGTGTTAGTGTTGAAAAACCACTTTTCGCACTTGTGTTGGTGCAGGAAACCACTTTTGAACTTGTGTTAGTGATGGAAAACCACTTTTCGCACTTGTGTTGGTGCAGGAAACCATTTTTGCACTTGTATTAGTGTGGAAAAAACACTTTTTGCACTTGTGATAGTGTTGAAAAACCACTTTTCACACTTGTGTTAGTGTTGAAAAACCACTTTTCGCACTTGTGTTAGTGTTGAAAAACCACTTTTCGCACTTGTGTTGGTGCAGGAAACCACTTTTGCACGTGTATTAGTGTGGAAAAAACACTTTTCGCACTTGTGTTTGTGTTGAAAAACCACTTTTCACACTTGTGTTAGTGTTGAAAAACCACTTTTCACACTTGTGTTGGTGCAGGAAACCACTTTTGCACTTGTATTAGTGTGGAAAAAACACTTTTTGCACTTGTGATAGTGTTGAAAAACCACTTTTCGCACTTGTGTTAGTGTTGAAAAACAACTTTTCGCACTTGTGTTAGTGTTGAAAAACCACTTTTCGCACATGTGTTGGTGCAGGAAACCACTTTTGCACTTGTATTAGTGTGGAAAAAACACTTTTTGCACTTGTGATTGTGTTGAAAAACCACTTTTCGCACATGTGTTAGTGTTGAAAAACCACATTACGCACTTGTGTTGGTGCAGGAAACCACTTTTGCACTTGTATTAGTGTGGAAAAAACACTTTTCGCACTTGTGTTTGTGTTGAAAAACCACTTTTCGCACTTGTGTTAGTGATGAAAAACCACTTTTCGCACTTGTGTTGGTGCAGGAAACCATTTTTGCACTTGTATTAGTGTGGAAAAAACACTTTTTGCACTTGTGATAGTGTTGAAAAACCACTTTTCGCACTTGTGTTAGTGTTGAAAAACCACTTTTCGCACTTGTGTTAGTGATGAAAAACCACTTTTCGCACTTGTGTTGGTGCAGGAAACCATTTTCGCACTTGTATTAGTGTGGAAAAAACACTTTTTGCACTTGTGATTGTGTTGAAAAACCACTTTTCGCACTTGTGTTAGTGTTGAAAAACCACTTTTCACACTTGTGTTGGTGCAGGAAACCACTTTTGCACGTGTATTAGTGTGGAAAAAACACTTTTCGCACTTGTGTTTGTGTTGAAAAACCACTTTTCACACTTGTGTTAGTGTTGAAAAACCACTTTTCGCACTTGTGTTGGTGCAGGAAACCACTTTTGCACTTGTATTAGTGTGGAAAAAACACTTTTTGCACTTGTGATAGTGTTGAAAAACCACTTTTCACACTTGTGTTAGTGTTGAAAAACCACTTTTCGCACTTGTGTTGGTGCAGGAAACCACTTTTGCACTTGTATTAGTGTTGAAATACCACTTTTCACAATTGTGTTAGTGTTGAAAAACCACTTTTCGCACTTGTGTTGGTGCAGGAAACCACTTTTGCACGTGTATTAGTGTGGAAAAAACACTTTTCGCACATGTGATAGTGTTGAAAAACCACTTTTCGCACTTGTGTTTGTGTTGAAAAACCACTTTTCGCACTTGTGTTAGTGATGAAAAACCACTTTTCGCACTTGTGTTGGTGCAGGAAACCATTTTTGCACTTGTATTAGTGTGGAAAAAACACTTTTTGCACTTGTGATAGTGTTGAAAAACCACTTTTCACACTTGTGTTAGTGTTGAAAAACCACTTTTCGCACTAGTGTTAGTGTTGAAAAACCACTTTTCGCACTTGTGTTGGTGCAGGAAACCACTTTTGCACGTGTATTAGTGTGGAAAAAACACTTTTCGCACTTGTGTTTGTGTTGAAAAACCACTTTTCACACTTGTGTTAGTGTTGAAAAACCACTTTTCGCACTTGTGTTGGTGCAGGAAACCACTTTTGCACTTGTATTAGTGTGGAAAAAACACTTTTTGCACTTGTGATAGTGTTGAGAAACCACTTTTCGCACTTGTGTTAGTGTTGAAAAACAACTTTTCGCACTTGTGTTGGTGCAGGAAACCACTTTTCGCACTTGTGTTGGTGCAGGAAACCATTTTTGCACTTGTATTAGTGTGGAAAAAACACTTTTTGCACTTGTGATAGTGTTGAAAAACCACTTTTCACACTTGTGTTAGTGTTGAAAAACCACTTTTCGCACTTGTGTTTGTGTTGAAAAACCACTTTTCGCACTTGTGTTGGTGCAGGAAACCACTTTTGCACGTGTATTAGTGTGGAAAAAACACTTTTCGCACTTGTGTTTGTGTTGAAAAACCACTTTTCACACTTGTGTTAGTGTTGAAAAACCACTTTTCACACTTGTGTTGGTGCAGGAAACCACTTTTGCACTTGTATTAGTGTGGAAAAAACACTTTTTGCACTTGTGATAGTGTTGAAAAACCACTTTTCGCACTTGTGTTAGTGTTGAAAAACAACTTTTCGCACTTGTGTTAGTGTTGAAAAACCACTTTTCGCACTTGTGTTGGTGCAGGAAACCACTTTTGGACTTGTATTAGTGTGGAAAAAACACTTTTTGCACTTGTGATTGTGTTGAAAAACCACTTTTCGCACATGTGTTAGTGTTGAAAAACCACATTACGCACTTGTGTTGGTGCAGGAAACCACTTTTGCACTTGTATTAGTGTGGAAAAAACACTTTTCGCACTTGTGTTTGTGTTGAAAAACCACTTTTCGCACTTGTGTTAGTGATGAAAAACCACTTTTCGCACTTGTGTTGGTGCAGGAAACCATTTTTGCACTTGTATTAGTGTGGAAAAAACACTTTTTGCACTTGTGATAGTGTTGAAAAACCACTTTTCGCACTTGTGTTAGTGTTGAAAAACCACTTTTCGCACTTGTGTTAGTGATGAAAAACCACTGTTTCGCACTTGTGTTGGTGCAGGAAACCATTTTCGCACTTGTATTAGTGTGGAAAAAACACTTTTTGCACTTGTGATTGTGTTGAAAAACCACTTTTCACACTTGTGTTAGTGTTGAAAAACCACTTTTCACACTTGTGTTGGTGCAGGAAACCACTTTTGCACGTGTATTAGTTTGGAAAAAACACTTTTCGCACTTGTGTTTGTGTTGAAAAACCACTTTTCACACTTGTGTTAGTGTTGAAAAACCACTTTTCGCACTTGTGTTGGTGCAGGAAACCACTTTTGCACTTGTATTAGTGTGGAAAAAAGACTTTTTGCACTTGTGATAGTGTTGAAAAACCACTTTTCACACTTGTGTTAGTGTTGAAAAACCACTTTTCGCACTTGTGTTGGTGCAGGAAACCACTTTTGCACTTGTATTAGTGTTGAAATACCACTTTTCACACTTGTGTTAGTGTTGAAAAACCACTTTTCGCACTTGTGTTGGTGCAGGAAACCACTTTTGCACGTGTATTAGTGTGGAAAAAACACTTTTCGCACATGTGATAGTGTTGAAAAACCACTTTTCGCACTTGTGTTTGTGTTGAAAAACCACTTTTCGCACTTGTGTTAGTGATGAAAAACCACTTTTCGCACTTGTGTTGGTGCAGGAAACCATTTTTGCACTTGTATTAGTGTGGAAAAAACACTTTTTGCACTTGTGATAGTGTTGAAAAACCACTTTTCACACTTGTGTTAGTGTTGAAAAACCACTTTTCGCACTAGTGTTAGTGTTGAAAAACCACTTTTCGCACTTGTGTTGGTGCAGGAAACCACTTTTGCACGTGTATTAGTGTGGAAAAAACACTTTTCGCACTTGTGTTTGTGTTGAAAAACCACTTTTCACACTTGTGTTATTGTTGAAAAACCACTTTTCGCACTTGTGTTGGTGCAGGAAACCACTTTTGCACTTGTATTAGTGTGGAAAAAACACTTTTTGCACTTGTGATAGTGTTGAAAAACCACTTTTCGCACTTGTGTTAGTGTTGAAAAACAACTTTTCGCACTTGTGTTAGTGTTGAAAAACCACTTTTCGCACTTGTGTTGGTTCAGGAAACCACTTTTGCACTTGTATTGGTGTGGAAAAAACACTTTTTGCACTTGTGATTGTGTTGAAAAACCACTTTTCGCACTTGTGTTAGTGTTGAAAAACCACATTACGCACTTGTGTTGGTGCAGGAAACCACTTTTTGCACTTGTGTTAGTGTTGAAAAACCACTTTTCGCACTTGTGTTAGTGTTGAAAAACCACTTTTCGCACTTGTGTTGGTGCAGGAAACCACTTTTGCACTTGTATTAGTGTGGAAAAAACACTTTTTGCACTTGTGTTAGTGTTGAAAAACCACTTTTCGCACTTGTGTTAGTGTTGAAAAACCACTTTTCGCACTTGTGTTGGTGCAGGAAACCACTTTTGCACTTGTATTAGTGTGGAAAAAACACTTTTTGCACTTGTGATAGTGTTGAAAAACCACTTTTCGCACTTGTGTTAGTGTTGAAAAACCACTTTTCGCACTTGTGTTGGTGCAGAAAACCACTTTTGCACTTGTATTAGTGTGGAAAAAACACTTTTAGCACTTGTGTTAGTGTTGAAAAACCACTTTTTGCACTTGCGTTAGTGTTGAAAAACCACTTTTCGCACTTGTGTTAGTGTTGAAAAACCACTTTTCGCACTTGTGTTAGTGTTGAAAAACTACTTTTCGCACTTGTGTTTGTGTTGAAAAACCACTTTTCGCACTTGTGTTGGTGCAGGAAACCACTTTTGCACGTGTATTAGTGTGGAAAAAACACTTTTCGCACTTGTGTTTGTGTTGAAAAACCACTTTTCACACTTGTGTTAGTGTTGAAAAACCACTTTTCACACTTGTGTTGGTGCAGGAAACCACTTTTGCACTTGTATTAGTGTGGAAAAAACACTTTTTGCACTTGTGATAGTGTTGAAAAACCACTTTTCGCACTTGTGTTAGTGTTGAAAAACAACTTTTCGCACTTGTGTTAGTGTTGAAAAACCACTTTTCGCACTTGTGTTGGTGCAGGAAACCACTTTTGGACTTGTATTAGTGTGGAAAAAACACTTTTTGCACTTGTGATTGTGTTGAAAAACCACTTTTCGCACATGTGTTAGTGTTGAAAAACCACATTACGCACTTGTGTTGGTGCAGGAAACCACTTTTGCACTTGTATTAGTGTGGAAAAAACACTTTTCGCACTTGTGTTTGTGTTGAAAAACCACTTTTCGCACTTGTGTTAGTGATGAAAAACCACTTTTCGCACTTGTGTTGGTGCAGGAAACCATTTTTGCACTTGTATTAGTGTGGAAAAAACACTTTTTGCACTTGTGATAGTGTTGAAAAACCACTTTTCGCACTTGTGTTAGTGTTGAAAAACCACTTTTCGCACTTGTGTTGGTGCAGGAAACCATTTTCGCACTTGTATTAGTGTGGAAAAAACACTTTTTGCACTTGTGATTGTGTTGAAAAACCACTTTTCGCACTTGTGTTAGTGTTGAAAAACCACTTTTCACACTTGTGTTGGTGCAGGAAACCACTTTTGCACGTGTATTAGTGTGGAAAAAACACTTTTCGCACTTGTGTTTGTGTTGAAAAACCACTTTTCACACTTGTGTTAGTGTTGAAAAACCACTTTTCGCACTTGTGTTGGTGCAGGAAACCACTTTTGCACTTGTATTAGTGTGGAAAAAACACTTTTTGCACTTGTGATAGTGTTGAAAAACCACTTTTCACACTTGTGTTAGTGTTGAAAAACCACTTTTCGCACTTGTGTTGGTGCAGGAAACCACTTTTGCACTTGTATTAGTGTTGAAATACCACTTTTCACACTTGTGTTAGTGTTGAAAAACCACTTTTCGCACTTGTGTTGGTGCAGGAAACCACTTTTGCACGTGTATTAGTGTGGAAAAAACACTTTTCGCACATGTGATAGTGTTGAAAAACCACTTTTCGCACTTGTGTTTGTGTTGAAAAACCACTTTTCGCACTTGTGTTAGTGATGAAAAACCACTTTTCGCACTTGTGTTGGTGCAGGAAACCATTTTTGCACTTGTATTAGTGTGGAAAAAACACTTTTTGCACTTGTGATAGTGTTGAAAAACCACTTTTCACACTTGTGTTAGTGTTGAAAAACCACTTTTCGCACTAGTGTTAGTGTTGAAAAACCACTTTTCGCACTTGTGTTGGTGCAGGAAACCACTTTTGCACGTGTATTAGTGTGGAAAAAACACTTTTCGCACTTGTGTTTGTGTTGAAAAACCACTTTTCACACTTGTGTTAGTGTTGAAAAACCACTTTTCGCACTTGTGTTGGTGCAGGAAACCACTTTTGCACTTGTATTAGTGTGGAAAAAACACTTTTTGCACTTGTGATAGTGTTGAAAAACCACTTTTCGCACTTGTGTTAGTGTTGAAAAACAACTTTTCGCACTTGTGTTAGTGTTGAAAAACCACTTTTCGCACTTGTGTTGGTTCAGGAAACCACTTTTGCACTTGTATTAGTGTGGAAAAAACACTTTTTGCACTTGTGATTGTGTTGAAAAACCACTTTTCGCACTTGTGTTAGTGTTGAAAAACCACATTACGCACTTGTGTTGGTGCAGGAAACCACTTTTTGCACTTGTGTTAGTGTTGAAAAACCACTTTTCGCACTTGTGTTAGTGTTGAAAAACCACTTTTCGCACTTGTGTTGGTGCAGGAAACCACTTTTGCACTTGTATTAGTGTGGAAAAAACACTTTTTGCACTTGTGTTAGTGTTGAAAAACCACTTTTCGCATTTGTGTTAGTGTTGAAAAACCACTTTTCGCACTTGTGTTGGTGCAGGAAACCACTTTTGCACTTGTATTAGTGTGGAAAAAACACTTTTTGCACTTGTGATAGTGTTGAAAAACCACTTTTCGCACTTGTGTTAGTGTTGAAAAACCACTTTTCGCACTTGTGTTGGTGCAGAAAACCACTTTTGCACTTGTATTAGTGTGGAAAAAACACTTTTAGCACTTGTGTTAGTGTTGAAAAACCACTTTTTGCACTTGCGTTAGTGTTGAAAAACCACTTTTCGCACTTGTGTTGGTGCAGGAAACCACTTTTGCACTTGTATTAGTGTGGAAAAAGCACTTTTCGCACTTGTGTTAGTGTTGAAAAACCACTTTTCGCACTTGTGTTAGTGTTGAAAAACTACTTTTCGCACTTGTGTTAGTGTTGAAAAACCACTTTTCGCACTTGTGTTGGTGCAGGAAACCACTTTTGCACTTGTTTTAGTGTGGAAAAAACACTTTTTGCACTTGTGATAGTGTTGAAAAACCACTATTCGCACTTGTGTTAGTGTTGAAAAACCACTTTTCGCACTTGTGTTGGTGCAGGAAACCACTTTTGCACTTGTATTAGTGTGGAAAAAACACTTTTTGCACTTGTGATATTGTTGAAAAACCACTTTTCGCACTTGTGTTAGTGTTGAAAAACCACTTTTCGCACTGTGTTAGTGTTGAAAAACCACTTTTCGCACTTGTGTTGGTGCAGGAAACCACTTTTGCACGTGTATTAGTGTGGAAAAAACACTTTTCGCACTTGTGATAGTGTTGAAAAACCACTTTTCGCACTTGTGTTTGTGTTGAAAAACCACTTTTCGCACTTGTGTTAGTGATGAAAAACCACTTTTCGCACTTGTGTTGGTGCAGGAAACCATTTTTGCACTTGTATTAGTGTGGAAAAAACACTTTTTGCACTTGTGATAGTGTTGAAAAACCACTTTTCACACTTGTGTTAGTGTTGAAAAACCACTTTTCGCACTTGTGTTAGTGTTGAAAAACCACTTTTCGCACTTGTGTTGGTGCAGGAAACCACTTTTGCACGTGTATTAGTGTGGAAAAAACACTTTTCGCACTTGTGTTTGTGTTGAAAAACCACTTTTCACACTTGTGTTAGTGTTGAAAAACCACTTTTCGCACTTGTGTTGGTGCAGGAAACCACTTTTGCACTTGTATTAGTGTGGAAAAAACACTTTTTGCACTTGTGATAGTGTTGAAAAACCACTTTTCGCACTTGTGTTAGTGTTGAAAAACAACTTTTCACATTGTGTTAGTGTTGAAAAACCACTTTTCGCACTTGTGTTGGTGCAGGAAAGCACTTTTGCACTTGTATTAGTGTGGAAAAAACACTTTTTGCACTTGTGATTGTGTTGAAAAACCACTTTTCGCACATGTGTTAGTGTTGAAAAACCACATTACGCACTTGTGTTGGTGCAGGAAACCACTTTTGCACTTGTATTAGTGTGGAAAAAACACTTTTCGCACTTGTGTTTGTGTTGAAAAACCACTTTTCGCACTTGTGTTAGTGATGAAAAACCACTTTTCGCACTTGTGTTGGTGCAGGAAACCATTTTTGCACTTGTATTAGTGTGGAAAAAACACTTTTTGCACTTGTGATAGTGTTGAAAAACCACTTTTCGCACTTGTGTTAGTGTTGAAAAACCACTTTTCGCACTTGTGTTAGTGATGAAAAACCACTTTTCGCACTTGTGTTGGTGCAGGAAACCATTTTTGCACTTGTATTAGTGTGGAAAAAACACTTTTTGCACTTGTGATTGTGTTGAAAAACCACTTTTCGCACTTGTGTTAGTGTTGAAAAACCACTTTTCGCACTTGTGTTGGTGCAGGAAACCACTTTTGCACGTGTATTAGTGTGGAAAAAACACTTTTCGCACTTGTGTTTGTGTTGAAAAACCACTTTTCACACTTGTGTTAGTGTTGAAAAACCACTTTTCGCACTTGTGTTGGTGCAGGAAACCACTTTTGCACTTGTATTAGTGTGGAAAAAACACTTTTTGCACTTGTGATAGTGTTGAAAAACCACTTTTAACACTTGTGTTAGTGTTGAAAAACCACTTTTCGCACTTGTGTTGGTGCAGGAAACCACTTTTGCACTTGTATTAGTGTTGAAATACCACTTTTCGCACCTGTGTTAGTGTTGAAAAACCACTTTTCGCACTTGTGTTGGTGCAGGAAAGCACTTTTGCACGTGTATTAGTGTGGAAAAAACACTTTTCGCACATGTGATAGTGTTGAAAAACCACTTTTCGCACTTGTGTTTGTGTTGAAAAACCACTTTTCGCACTTGTGTTAGTGATGAAAAACCACTTTTCGCACTTGTGTTGGTGCAGGAAACCATTTTTGCACTTGTATTAGTGTGGAAAAAACACTTTTTGCACTTGTGATAGTGTTGAAAAACCACTTTTCACACTTGTGTTAGTGTTGAAAAACCACTTTTCGCACTTGTGTTAGTGTTGAAAAACCACTTTTCGCACTTGTGTTGGTGCAGGAAACCACTTTTGCACGTGTATTAGTGTGGAAAAAACACTTTTCGCACTTGTGTTTGTGTTGAAAAACCACTTTTCACACTTGTGTTAGTGTTGAAAAACCACTTTTCGCACTTGTGTTGGTGCAGGAAACCACTTTTGCACTTGTATTAGTGTGGAAAAAACACTTTTTGCACTTGTGATAGTGTTGAAAAACCACTTTTCGCACTTGTGTTAGTGTTGAAAAACAACTTTTCGCACTTGTGTTAGTGTTGAAAAACCACTTTTCGCACTTGTGTTGGTGCAGGAAACCACTTTTGCACTTGTATTAGTGTGGAAAAAACACTTTTTGCACTTGTGATTGTGTTGAAAAACCACTTTTCGCACTTGTGTTAGTGTTGAAAAACCACATTACGCACTTGTGTTGGTGCAGGAAACCACTTTTGCACTTGTATTAGTGTGGAAAAAACACTTTTTGCACTTGTGATAGTGTTGAAAAACCACTTTTCGCACTTGTGTTAGTGTTGAAAAACCACTTTTCGCACTTGTGTTGGTGCAGAAAACCACTTTTGCACTTGTATTAGTGTGGAAAAAACACTTTTAGCACTTGTGTTAGTGTTGAAAAACCACTTTTTGCACTTGCGTTAGTGTTGAAAAACCACTTTTCACACTTGTGTTGGTGCAGGAAACCACTTTTGCACTTGTATTAGTGTGGAAAAAACACTTTTTGCACTTGTGATAGTGTTGAAAAACCACTTTTCGCACTTGTGTTAGTGTTGAAAAACAACTTTTCGCACTTGTGTTAGTGTTGAAAAACCACTTTTCGCACTTGTGTTGGTGCAGGAAACCACTTTTGCACTTGTATTAGTGTGGAAAAAACACTTTTTGCACTTGTGATTGTGTTGAAAAACCACTTTTCGCACTTGTGTTAGTGTTGAAAAACCACATTACGCACTTGTGTTGGTGCAGGAAACCACTTTTTGCACTTGTGTTAGTGTTGAAAAACCACTTTTCGCACTTGTGTTAGTGTTGAAAAACCACTTTTCGCACTTGTGTTGGTGCAGGAAACCACTTTTGCACTTGTATTAGTGTGGAAAAAACACTTTTTGCACTTGTGTTAGTGTTGAAAAACCACTTTTCGCACTTGTGTTAGTGTTGAAAAACCACTTTTCGCACTTGTGTTGGTGCAGGAAACCACTTTTGCACTTGTATTAGTGTGGAAAAAACACTTTTTGCACTTGTGATAGTGTTGAAAAACCACTTTTCGCACTTGTGTTAGTGTTGAAAAACCACTTTTCGCACTTGTGTTGGTGCAGAAAACCACTTTTGCACTTGTATTAGTGTGGAAAAAACACTTTTAGCACTTGTGTTAGTGTTGAAAAACCACTTTTTGCACTTGCGTTAGTGTTGAAAAACCACTTTTCACACTTGTGTTGGTGCAGGAAACCACTTTTGCACTTGTATTAGTGTGGAAAAAGCACCTTTCGCACTTGTGTTAGTGTTGAAAAACCACTTTTCGCACTTCTGTTAGTGTTGAAAAACCACTTTTCGCACTTGTGTTAGTGTTGAAAAACCACTTTTCGCACTTGTGTTGGTGCAGGAAACCACTTTTGCACTTGTTTTAGTGTGGAAAAAACACTTTTTGCACTTGTGATAGTGTTGAAAAACCACTATTCGCACTTGTGTTAGTGTTGAAAAACCACTTTTCGCACTTGTGTTGGTGCAGGAAACCACTTTTGCACTTGTATTAGTGTGGAAAAAACACTTTTTGCACTTGTGATATTGTTGAAAAACCACTTTTCACACTTGTGTTAGTGTTGAAAAACCACTTTTCGCACTTGTGTTAGTGTTGAAAAACCACTTTTCGCACTTGTGTTGGTGCAGGAAACCACTTTTGCACGTGTATTAGTGTGGAAAAAACACTTTTCGCACTTGTGGTAGTGTTGAAAAACCACTTTTCGCACTTGTGTTTGTGTTGAAAAACCACTTTTCGCACTTGTGTTAGTGATGAAAAACCACTTTTCGCACTTGTGTTGGTGCAGGAAACCATTTTTGCACTTGTATTAGTGTGGAAAAAACACTTTTTGCACTTGTGATAGTGTTGAAAAACCACTTTTCACACTTGTGTTAGTGTTGAAAAACCACTTTTCGCACTTGTGTTAGTGTTGAAAAACCACTTTTCGCACTTGTGTTGGTGCAGGAAACCACTTTTGCACGTGTATTAGTGTGGAAAAAACACTTTTCGCACTTGTGTTTGTGTTGAAAAACCACTTTTCACACTTGTGTTAGTGTTGAAAAACCACTTTTCGCACTTGTGTTGGTGCAGGAAACCACTTTTGCACTTGTATTAGTGTGGAAAAAACACTTTTTGCACTTGTGATAGTGTTGAAAAACCACTTTTCGCACTTGTGTTAGTGTTGAAAAACAACTTTTCACACGTGTGTTAGTGTTGAAAAACCACTTTTCGCACTTGTGTTGGTGCAGGAAACCACTTTTGCACTTGTATTAGTGTGGAAAAAACACTTTTTGCACTTGTGATTGTGTTGAAAAACCACTTTTCGCACATGTGTTAGTGTTGAAAAACCACATTACGCACTTGTGTTGGTGCAGGAAACCACTTTTGCACTTGTATTAGTATGGAAAAAACACTTTTCGCACTTGTGTTTGTGTTGAAAAACCACTTTTCGCACTTGTGTTAGTGATGAAAAACCACTTTTGGCACTTGTGTTGGTGCAGGAAACCATTTTTGCACTTGTATTAGTGTGGAAAAAATACTTTTTGCACTTGTGATAGTGTTGAAAAACCACTTTTCGCACTTGTGTTAGTGTTGAAAAACCACTTTTCGCACTTGTGTTAGTGATGAAAAACCACTTTTCGCACTTGTGTTGGTGCAGGAAACCATTTTTGCACTTGTATTAGTGTGGAAAAAACACTTTTTTGCACTTGTGATTGTGTTGAAAAACCACTTTTCGCACTTGTGTTAGTGTTGAAAAACCACTTTTCGCACTTGTGTTGGTGCAGGAAACCACTTTTGCACGTGTATTAGTGTGGAAAAAACACTTTTCGCACTTGTGTTTGTGTTGAAAAAACACTTTTCACACTTGTGTTAGTGTTGAAAAACCACTTTTCGCACTTGTGTTGGTGCAGGAAACCACTTTTGCACTTGTATTAGTGTGGAAAAAACACTTTTTGCACTTGTGATAGTGTTGAAAAACCACTTTTCACACTTGTGTTAGTGTTGAAAAACCACTTTTCGCACTTGTGTTGGTGCAGGAAACCACTTTTGCACTTGTATTAGTGTTGAAGTACCACTTTTCGCACTTGTGTTAGTGTTGAAAAACCACTTTTCGCACTTGTGTTGGTGCAGGAAACCACTTTTGCACGTGTATTAGTGTGGAAAAAACACTTTTCGCACATGTGATAGTGTTGAAAAACCACTTTTCGCACTTGTGTTTGTGTTGAAAAACCACTTTTCGCACTTGTGTTAGTGATGAAAAACCACTTTTCGCACTTGTGTTGGTGCAAGAAACCATTTTTGCACTTGTATTAGTGTGGAAAAAACACTTTTTGCACTTGTGATAGTGTTGAAAAACCACTTTTCACACTTGTGTTAGTGTTGAAAAACCACTTTTCGCACTTGTGTTAGTGTTGAAAAACCACTTTTCGCACTTGTGTTGGTGCAGGAAACCACTTTTGCACGTGTATTAGTGTGGAAAAAACACTTTTCGCACTTGTGTTTGTGTTGAAAAACCACTTTTCACACTTGTGTTAGTGTTGAAAAACCACTTTTCGCACTTGTGTTGGTGCAGGAAACCACTTTTGCACTTGTATTAATTAGTGTGGAAAAAACACTTTTTGCACTTGTGATAGTGTTGAAAAACCACTTTTCGCACTTGTGTTAGTGTTGAAAAACAACTTTTCGCACTTGTGTTAGTGTTGAAAAACCACTTTTCGCACTTGTGTTGGTGCAGGAAACCACTTTTGCACTTGTATTAGTGTGGAAAAAACACTTTTTGCACTTGTGATTGTGTTGAAAAACCACTTTTCGCACTTGTGTTAGTGTTGAAAAACCACATTACGCACTTGTGTTGGTGCAGGAAACCACTTTTGCACTTGTATTAGTGTGGAAAAAACACTTTTTGCACTTGTGATAGTGTTGAAAAACCACTTTTCGCACTTGTGTTAGTGTTGAAAAACCACTTTTCGCACTTGTGTTGGTGCAGAAAACCACTTTTGCACTTGTATTAGTGTGGAAAAAACACTTTTAGCACTTGTGTTAGTGTTGAAAAACCACTTTTTGCACTTGCGTTAGTGTTGAAAAACCACTTTTCGCACTTGTGTTGGTGCAGGAAACCACTTTTGCACTTGTATTAGTGTGGAAAAAGCACTTTTCACACTTGTGTTAGTGTTGAAAAACCACTTTTCGCACTTGTGTTAGTGTTGAAAAACCACTTTTCGCACTTGTGTTAGTGTTGAAAAACCACTTTTCGCACTTGTGTTGGTGCAGGAAACCACTTTTGCACTTGTTTTATTGTGGAAAAAACACTTTTTGCACTTGTGATAGTGTTGAAAAACCACTATTCGCACTTGTGTTAGTGTTGAAAAACCACTTTTCGCACTTGTGTTGGTGCAGGAAACCACTTTTGCACTTGTATTAGTGTGGAAAAAACACTTTTTGCACTTGTGATATTTTGAAAAACCACTTTTCGCACTTGTGTTAGTGTTGAAAAACCACTTTTCGCACTTGTGTTAGTGTTGAAAAACCACTTTTCGCACTTGTGTTGGTGCAGGAAACCACTTTTGCACGTGTATTAGTGTGGAAAAAACACTTTTCGCACTTGTGATAGTGTTGAAAAAACACTTTTCGCACTTGTGTTTGTGTTGAAAAACCACTTTTCGCACTTGTGTTAGTGATGAAAAACCACTTTTCGCACTTGTGTTGGTGCAGGAAACCATTTTTGCACTTGTATTAGTGTGGAAAAAACACTTTTTGCACTTGTGATAGTGTTGAAAAACCACTTTTCACACTTGTGTTAGTGTTGAAAAACCACTTTTCGCACTTATGTTAGTGTTGAAAAACCACTTTTCGCACTTGTGTTGGTGCAGGAAACCACTTTTGCACGTGTATTAGTGTGGAAAAAACACTTTTCGCACTTGTGTTTGTGTTGAAAAACCACTTTTCACACTTGTGTTAGTGTTGAAAAACCACTTTTCGCACTTGTGTTGGTGCAGGAAACCACTTTTGCACTTGTATTAGTGTGGAAAAAGCACTTTTTGCACTTGTGTTAGTGTTGAAAAACAACTTTTCGCACTTGTGTTAGTGTTGAAAAACCACTTTTCGCACTTGTGTTGGTGCAGGAAACCACTTTTGCACTTGTATTAGTGTGGAAAAAACACTTTTTGCACTTGTGATTGTGTTGAAAAACCACTTTTCGCACTTGTGTTAGTGTTGAAAAACCACATTAAGCACTTGTGTTGGTGCAGGAAACCACTTTTTGCACTTGTGTTAGTGTTGAAAAACCACTTTTCGCACTTGTGTTAGTGTTGAAAAACCACTTTTCGCACTTGTGTTGGTGCAGGAAACCACTTTTGCACTTGTATTAGTGTGGAAAAAACACTTTTTGCACTTGTGTTAGTGTTGAAAAACCACTTTTCGCACTTGTGTTAGTGTTGAAAAACCACTTTTCGCACTTGTGTTGGTGCAGGAAACCACTTTTGCACTTGTATTAGTGTGGAGAAAACACTTTTTGCACTTGTGATAGTGTTGAAAAACCACTTTTCGCACTTGTGTTAGTGTTGAAAAACCACTTTTCGCACTTGTGTTGGTGCAGAAAACCACTTTTGCACTTGTATTAGTGTGGAAAAAACACTTTTAGCACTTGTGTTAGTGTTGGAAAACCACTTTTTGCACTTGCGTTAGTGTTGAAAAACCACTTTTCGCACTTGTGTTGGTGCAGGAAACCACTTTTGCACTTGTATTAGTGTGGAAAAAACACTTTTTGCACTTGTGATAGTGTTGAAAAACCACTTTTCGCACTTGTGTTAGTGTTGAAAAACCACTTTTCGCACTTGTGTTGGTGCAGAAAACCACTTTTGCACTTGTATTAGTGTGGAAAAAACACTTTTAGCACTTGTGTTAGTGTTGAAAAACCACTTTTTGCACTTGCGTTAGTGTTGAAAAACCACTTTTCGCACTTGTGTTGGTGCAGGAAACCACTTTTGCACTTGTATTAGTGTGGAAAAACCACTTTTCGCACTTGTGTTAGTGTTGAAAAACCACTTTTCGCACTTGTGTTAGTGTTGAAAAACCACTTTTCGCACTTGTGTTAGTGTTGAAAAACCACTTTTCGCACTTGTGTTGGTGCAGGAAACCACTTTTGCACTTGTTTTAGTGTGGAAAAAACACTTTTTGCACTTGTGATAGTGTTGAAAAACCACTATTCGCACTTGTGTTAGTGTTGAAAAACCACTTTTCGCACTTGTGTTGGTGCAGGAAACCACTTTTGCACTTGTATTAGTGTGGAAAAAACACTTTTTACACTTGTGATATTGTTGAAAAACCACTTTTTGCACTTGTGTTAGTGTTGAAAAACCACTTTTCGCACTTGTGTTAGTGTTGAAAAACCACTTTTCACACGTGTGTTAGTGTTGAAAAACCACTTTTCGCACTTGTGTTGGTGCAGGAAACCACTTTTGCACTTGTATTAGTGTGGAAAAAACACTTTTTGCACTTGTGATTGTGTTGAAAAACCACTTTTCGCACATGTGTTAGTGTTGAAAAACCACATTACGCACTTGTGTTGGTGCAGGAAACCACTTTTGCACTTGTATTAGTATGGAAAAAACACTTTTCGCACTTGTGTTTGTGTTGAAAAACCACTTTTCGCACTTGTGTTAGTGATGAAAAACCACTTTTGGCACTTGTGTTGGTGCAGGAAACCATTTTTGCACTTGTATTAGTGTGGAAAAAATACTTTTTGCACTTGTGATAGTGTTGAAAAACCACTTTTCGCACTTGTGTTAGTGTTGAAAAACCACTTTTCGCACTTGTGTTAGTGATGAAAAACCACTTTTCGCACTTGTGTTGGTGCAGGAAACCATTTTTGCACTTGTATTAGTGTGGAAAAAACACTTTTTTGCACTTGTGATTGTGTTGAAAAACCACTTTTCGCACTTGTGTTAGTGTTGAAAAACCACTTTTCGCACTTGTGTTGGTGCAGGAAACCACTTTTGCACGTGTATTAGTGTGGAAAAAACACTTTTCGCACTTGTGTTTGTGTTGAAAAAACACTTTTCACACTTGTGTTAGTGTTGAAAAACCACTTTTCGCACTTGTGTTGGTGCAGGAAACCACTTTTGCACTTGTATTAGTGTGGAAAAAACACTTTTTGCACTTGTGATAGTGTTGAAAAACCACTTTTCACACTTGTGTTAGTGTTGAAAAACCACTTTTCGCACTTGTGTTGGTGCAGGAAACCACTTTTGCACTTGTATTAGTGTTGAAGTACCACTTTTCGCACTTGTGTTAGTGTTGAAAAACCACTTTTCGCACTTGTGTTGGTGCAGGAAACCACTTTTGCACGTGTATTAGTGTGGAAAAAACACTTTTCGCACATGTGATAGTGTTGAAAAACCACTTTTCGCACTTGTGTTTGTGTTGAAAAACCACTTTTCGCACTTGTGTTAGTGATGAAAAACCACTTTTCGCACTTGTGTTGGTGCAAGAAACCATTTTTGCACTTGTATTAGTGTGGAAAAAACACTTTTTGCACTTGTGATAGTGTTGAAAAACCACTTTTCACACTTGTGTTAGTGTTGAAAAACCACTTTTCGCACTTGTGTTAGTGTTGAAAAACCACTTTTCGCACTTGTGTTGGTGCAGGAAACCACTTTTGCACGTGTATTAGTGTGGAAAAAACACTTTTCGCACTTGTGTTTGTGTTGAAAAACCACTTTTCACACTTGTGTTAGTGTTGAAAAACCACTTTTCGCACTTGTGTTGGTGCAGGAAACCACTTTTGCACTTGTATTAATTAGTGTGGAAAAAACACTTTTTGCACTTGTGATAGTGTTGAAAAACCACTTTTCGCACTTGTGTTAGTGTTGAAAAACAACTTTTCGCACTTGTGTTAGTGTTGAAAAACCACTTTTCGCACTTGTGTTGGTGCAGGAAACCACTTTTGCACTTGTATTAGTGTGGAAAAAACACTTTTTGCACTTGTGATTGTGTTGAAAAACCACTTTTCGCACTTGTGTTAGTGTTGAAAAACCACATTACGCACTTGTGTTGGTGCAGGAAACCACTTTTGCACTTGTATTAGTGTGGAAAAAACACTTTTTGCACTTGTGATAGTGTTGAAAAACCACTTTTCGCACTTGTGTTAGTGTTGAAAAACCACTTTTCGCACTTGTGTTGGTGCAGAAAACCACTTTTGCACTTGTATTAGTGTGGAAAAAACACTTTTAGCACTTGTGTTAGTGTTGAAAAACCACTTTTTGCACTTGCGTTAGTGTTGAAAAACCACTTTTCGCACTTGTGTTGGTGCAGGAAACCACTTTTGCACTTGTATTAGTGTGGAAAAAGCACTTTTCACACTTGTGTTAGTGTTGAAAAACCACTTTTCGCACTTGTGTTAGTGTTGAAAAACCACTTTTCGCACTTGTGTTAGTGTTGAAAAACCACTTTTCGCACTTGTGTTGGTGCAGGAAACCACTTTTGCACTTGTTTTATTGTGGAAAAAACACTTTTTGCACTTGTGATAGTGTTGAAAAACCACTATTCGCACTTGTGTTAGTGTTGAAAAACCACTTTTCGCACTTGTGTTGGTGCAGGAAACCACTTTTGCACTTGTATTAGTGTGGAAAAAACACTTTTTGCACTTGTGATATTTTGAAAAACCACTTTTCGCACTTGTGTTAGTGTTGAAAAACCACTTTTCGCACTTGTGTTAGTGTTGAAAAACCACTTTTCGCACTTGTGTTGGTGCAGGAAACCACTTTTGCACGTGTATTAGTGTGGAAAAAACACTTTTCGCACTTGTGATAGTGTTGAAAAAACACTTTTCGCACTTGTGTTTGTGTTGAAAAACCACTTTTCGCACTTGTGTTAGTGATGAAAAACCACTTTTCGCACTTGTGTTGGTGCAGGAAACCATTTTTGCACTTGTATTAGTGTGGAAAAAACACTTTTTGCACTTGTGATAGTGTTGAAAAACCACTTTTCACACTTGTGTTAGTGTTGAAAAACCACTTTTCGCACTTATGTTAGTGTTGAAAAACCACTTTTCGCACTTGTGTTGGTGCAGGAAACCACTTTTGCACGTGTATTAGTGTGGAAAAAACACTTTTCGCACTTGTGTTTGTGTTGAAAAACCACTTTTCACACTTGTGTTAGTGTTGAAAAACCACTTTTCGCACTTGTGTTGGTGCAGGAAACCACTTTTGCACTTGTATTAGTGTGGAAAAAGCACTTTTTGCACTTGTGTTAGTGTTGAAAAACAACTTTTCGCACTTGTGTTAGTGTTGAAAAACCACTTTTCGCACTTGTGTTGGTGCAGGAAACCACTTTTGCACTTGTATTAGTGTGGAAAAAACACTTTTTGCACTTGTGATTGTGTTGAAAAACCACTTTTCGCACTTGTGTTAGTGTTGAAAAACCACATTAAGCACTTGTGTTGGTGCAGGAAACCACTTTTTGCACTTGTGTTAGTGTTGAAAAACCACTTTTCGCACTTGTGTTAGTGTTGAAAAACCACTTTTCGCACTTGTGTTGGTGCAGGAAACCACTTTTGCACTTGTATTAGTGTGGAAAAAACACTTTTTGCACTTGTGTTAGTGTTGAAAAACCACTTTTCGCACTTGTGTTAGTGTTGAAAAACCACTTTTCGCACTTGTGTTGGTGCAGGAAACCACTTTTGCACTTGTATTAGTGTGGAGAAAACACTTTTTGCACTTGTGATAGTGTTGAAAAACCACTTTTCGCACTTGTGTTAGTGTTGAAAAACCACTTTTCGCACTTGTGTTGGTGCAGAAAACCACTTTTGCACTTGTATTAGTGTGGAAAAAACACTTTTAGCACTTGTGTTAGTGTTGGAAAACCACTTTTTGCACTCGCGTTAGTGTTGAAAAACCACTTTTCGCACTTGTGTTGGTGCAGGAAACCACTTTTGCACTTGTATTAGTGTGGAAAAAACACTTTTTGCACTTGTGATAGTGTTGAAAAACCACTTTTCGCACTTGTGTTAGTGTTGAAAAACCACTTTTCGCACTTGTGTTGGTGCAGAAAACCACTTTTGCACTTGTATTAGTGTGGAAAAAACACTTTTTGCACTTGTGATTGTGTTGAAAAACCACTTTTCGCACTTGTGTTAGTGTTGAAAAACCACATTACGCACTTGTGTTGGTGCAGGAAACCACTTTTGCACTTGTATTAGTGTGGAAAAAACACTTTTTGCACTTGTGATAGTGTTGAAAAACCACTTTTCGCACTTGTGTTAGTGTTGAAAAACCACTTTTCGCACTTGTGTTGGTGCAGAAAACCACTTTTGCACTTGTATTAGTGTGGAAAAAACACTTTTAGCACTTGTGTTAGTGTTGAAAAACCACTTTTTGCACTTGCGTTAGTGTTGAAAAACCACTTTTCACACTTGTGTTGGTGCAGGAAACCACTTTTGCACTTGTATTAGTGTGGAAAAAACACTTTTTGCACTTGTGATAGTGTTGAAAAACCACTTTTCGCACTTGTGTTAGTGTTGAAAAACAACTTTTCGCACTTGTGTTAGTGTTGAAAAACCACTTTTCGCACTTGTGTTGGTGCAGGAAACCACTTTTGCACTTGTATTAGTGTGGAAAAAACACTTTTTGCACTTGTGATTGTGTTGAAAAACCACTTTTCGCACTTGTGTTAGTGTTGAAAAACCACATTACGCACTTGTGTTGGTGCAGGAAACCACTTTTTGCACTTGTGTTAGTGTTGAAAAACCACTTTTCGCACTTGTGTTAGTGTTGAAAAACCACTTTTCGCACTTGTGTTGGTGCAGGAAACCACTTTTGCACTTGTATTAGTGTGGAAAAAACACTTTTTGCACTTGTGTTAGTGTTGAAAAACCACTTTTCGCACTTGTGTTAGTGTTGAAAAACCACTTTTCGCACTTGTGTTGGTGCAGGAAACCACTTTTGCACTTGTATTAGTGTGGAAAAAACACTTTTTGCACTTGTGATAGTGTTGAAAAACGACTTTTTGCACTTGTGTTAGTGTTGAAAAACCACTTTTCGCACTTGTGTTGGTGCAGAAAACCACTTTTGCACTTGTATTAGTGTGGAAAAAACACTTTTAGCACTTGTGTTAGTGTTGAAAAACCACTTTTTGCACTTGCGTTAGTGTTGAAAAACCACTTTTCGCACTTGTGTTGGTGCAGGAAACCACTTTTGCACTTGTATTAGTGTGGAAAAAGCACTTTTCGCACTTGTGTTAGTGTTGAAAAACCACTTTTCGCACTTGTGTTAGTGTTGAAAAACCACTTTTCGCACTTGTGTTAGTGTTGAAAAACCACTTTTCGCACTTGTGTTGGTGCAGGAAACCACTTTTGCACTTGTTTTAGTGTGGAAAAAACACTTTTTGCACTTGTGATAGTGTTGAAAAACCACTATTCGCACTTGTGTTAGTGTTGAAAAACCACTTTTCGCACTTGTGTTGGTGCAGGAAACCACTTTTGCACTTGTATTAGTGTGGAAAAAGCACTTTTCGCACTTGTGTTAGTGTTGAAAAACCACTTTTCGCACTTGTGTTAGTGTTGAAAAACCACTTTTCGCACTTGTGTTAGTGTTGAAAAACCACTTTTCGCACTTGTGTTGGTGCAGGAAACCACTTTTGCACTTGTTTTAGTGTGGAAAAAACACTTTTTGCACTTGTGATAGTGTTGAAAAACCACTATTCGCACTTGTGTTAGTGTTGAAAAACCACTTTTCGCACTTGTGTTGGTGCAGGAAACCACTTTTGCACTTGTATTAGTGTGGAAAAAACACTTTTTGCACTTGTGATATTGTTGAAAAACCACTTTTCACACTTGTGTTAGTGTTGAAAAACCACTTTTCGCACTTGTGTTAGTGTTGAAAAACCACTTTTCGCACTTGTGTTGGTGCAGGAAACCACTTTTGCACGTGTATTAGTGTGGAAAAAACACTTTTCGCACTTGTGCTAGTGTTGAAAAACCACTTTTCGCACTTGTGTTTGTGTTGAAAAACCACTTTTCGCACTTGTGTTAGTGATGAAAAACCACTTTTCGCACTTGTGTTGGTGCAGGAAACCATTTTTGCACTTGTATTAGTGTGGAAAAAACACTTTTTGCACTTGTGATAGTGTTGAAAAACCACTTTTCACACTTGTGTTAGTGTTGAAAAACCACTTTTCGCACTTGTGTTAGTGTTGAAAAACCACTTTTCGCACTTGTGTTGGTGCAGGAAACCACTTTTGCACGTGTATTAGTGTGGAAAAAACACTTTTCGCACTTGTGTTTGTGTTGAAAAACCACTTTTCACACTTGTGTTAGTGTTGAAAAACAACTTTTCGCACTTGTGTTGGTGCAGGAAACCACTTTTGCACTTGTATTAGTGTGGAAAAAACACTTTTTGCACTTGTGATAGTGTTGAAAAACCACTTTTCGCACTTGTGTTACTGTTGAAAAACAACTTTTCACACTTGTGTTAGTGTTGAAAAACCACTTTTCGCACTTGTGTTGGTGCAGGAAACCACTTTTGCACTTGTATTAGTGTGGAAAAAACACTTTTTGCACTTGTGATTGTGTTGAAAAACCACTTTTCGCACATGTGTTAGTGTTGAAAAACCACATTACGCACTTGTGTTGGTGCAGGAAACCACTTTTGCACTTGTATTAGTATGGAAAAAAACACTTTTTGCACTTGTGTTTGTGTTGAAAAACCACTTTTCGCACTTGTGTTAGTGATGAAAAACCACTTTTCGCACTTGTGTTGGTGCAGGAAACCATTTTTGCACTTGTATTAGTGTGGAAAAAATACTTTTTGCACTTGTGATAGTGTTGAAAACCCACTTTTCGCACTTGTGTTAGTGTTGAAAAACCACTTTTCGCACTTGTGTTAGTGATGAAAAACCACTTTTCGCACTTGTGTTGGTGCAGGAAACCATTTTTGCACTTGCATTAGTGTGGAAAAAACACTTTTTTGCACTTGTGATTGTGTTGAAAAACCACTTTTCGCACTTGTGTTAGTGTTGAAAAACCACTTTTCGCACTTGTGTTGGTGCAGGAAACCACTTTTGCACGTGTATTAATGTGGAAAAAACACTTTTCGCACTTGTGTTTGTGTTGAAAAAACACTTTTCACACTTGTGTTAGTGTTGAAAAACCACTTTTCGCACTTGTGTTGGTGCAGGAAACCACTTTTGCACTTGTATTAGTGTGGAAAAAACACTTTTTGCACTTGTGATAGTGTTGAAAAACCACTTTTCACACTTGTGTTAGTGTTGAAAAACCACTTTTCGCACTTGTGTTGGTGCAGGAAACCACTTTTGCACTTGTATTAGTGTTGAAGTACCACTTTTCGCACTTGTGTTAGTGTTGAAAAACCACTTTTCGCACTTGTGTTGGTGCAGGAAACCACTTTTGCACGTGTATTAGTGTGGAAAAAACACTTTTCGCACATGTGATAGTGTTGAAAAACCACTTTTCGCACTTGTGTTTGTGTTGAAAAACCACTTTTCGCACTTGTGTTAGTGATGAAAAACCACTTTTCGCACTTGTGTTGGTGCAAGAAACCATTTTTGCACTTGTATTAGTGTGGAAAAAACACTTTTTGCACTTGTGATAGTGTTGAAAAACCACTTTTCACACTTGTGTTAGTGTTGAAAAACCACTTTTCGCACTTGTGTTAGTGTTGAAAAACCACTTTTCGCACTTGTGTTGGTGCAGGAAACCACTTTTGCACGTGTATTAGTGTGGAAAAAACACTTTTCGCACTTGTGTTTGTGTTGAAAAACCACTTTTCACACTTGTGTTAGTGTTGAAAAACCACTTTTCGCACTTGTGTTGGTGCAGGAAACCACTTTTGCACTTGTATTAATTAGTGTGGAAAAAACACTTTTTGCACTTGTGATAGTGTTGAAAAACCACTTTTCGCACTTGTGTTGGTGTTGAAAAACAACTTTTTGCACTTGTGTTAGTGTTGAAAAACCACTTTTCGCACTTGTGTTGGTGCAGGAAACGACTTTTGCACTTGTATTAGTGTGGAAAAAACACTTTTTGCACTTGTGATTGTGTTGAAAAACCACTTTTCGCACTTGTGTTAGTGTTGAAAAACCACATTACGCACTTGTGTTGGTGCAGGAAACCACTTTTGCACTTGTATTAGTGTGGAAAAAACACTTTTTGCACTTGTGATAGTGTTGAAAAACCACTTTTCGCACTTGTGTTAGTGTTGAAAAACCACTTTTCGCACTTGTGTTGGTGCAGAAAACCACTTTTGCACTTGTATTAGTGTGGAAAAAACACTTTTAGCACTTGTGTTAGTGTTGAAAAACCACTTTTTGCACTTGCGTTAGTGTTGAAAAACCACTTTTCGCACTTGTGTTGGTGCAGGAAACCACTTTTGCACTTGTATTAGTGTGGAAAAAGCACTTTTCACACTTGTGTTAGTGTTGAAAAACCACTTTTCGCACTTGTGTTAGTGTTGAAAAACCACTTTTCGCACTTGTGTTAGTGTTGAAAAACCACTTTTCGCACTTGTGTTGGTGCAGGAAACCACTTTTGCACTTGTTTTATTGTGGAAAAAACACTTTTTGCACTTGTGATAGTGTTGAAAAACCACTATTCGCACTTGTGTTAGTGTTGAAAAACCACTTTTCGCACTTGTGTTGGTGCAGGAAACCACTTTTGCACTTGTATTAGTGTGGAAAAAACACTTTTTGCACTTGTGATATTTTGAAAAACCACTTTTCGCACTTGTGTTAGTGTTGAAAAACCACTTTTCGCACTTGTGTTAGTGTTGAAAAACCACTTTTCGCACTTGTGTTGGTGCAGGAAACCACTTTTGCACGTGTATTAGTGTGGAAAAAACACTTTTCGCACTTGTGATAGTGTTGAAAAAACACTTTTCGCACTTGTGTTTGTGTTGAAAAACCACTTTTCGCACTTGTGTTAGTGATGAAAAACCACTTTTCGCACTTGTGTTGGTGCAGGAAACCATTTTTGCACTTGTATTAGTGTGGAAAAAACACTTTTTGCACTTGTGATAGTGTTGAAAAACCACTTTTCACACTTGTGTTAGTGTTGAAAAACCACTTTTCGCACTTATGTTAGTGTTGAAAAACCACTTTTCGCACTTGTGTTGGTGCAGGAAACCACTTTTGCACGTGTATTAGTGTGGAAAAAACACTTTTCGCACTTGTGTTTGTGTTGAAAAACCACTTTTCACACTTGTGTTAGTGTTGAAAAACCACTTTTCGCACTTGTGTTGGTGCAGGAAACCACTTTTGCACTTGTATTAGTGTGGAAAAAACACTTTTTGCACTTGTGTTAGTGTTGAAAAACAACTTTTCGCACTTGTGTTAGTGTTGAAAAACCACTTTTCGCACTTGTGTTGGTGCAGGAAACCACTTTTGCACTTGTATTAGTGTGGAAAAAACACTTTTTGCACTTGTGATTGTGTTGAAAAACCACTTTTCGCACTTGTGTTAGTGTTGAAAAACCACATTAAGCACTTGTGTTGGTGCAGGAAACCACTTTTTGCACTTGTGATTGTGTTGAAAAACCACTTTTCGCACTTGTGTTAGTGTTGAAAAACCACTTTTCGCACTTGTGTTGGTGCAGGAAACCACTTTTGCACTTGTATTAGTGTGGAAAAAACACTTTTTGCACTTGTGTTAGTGTTGAAAAACCACTTTTCGCACTTGTGTTAGTGTTGAAAAACCACTTTTCGCACTTGTGTTGGTGCAGGAAACCACTTTTGCACTTGTATTAGTGTGGAGAAAACACTTTTTGCACTTGTGATAGTGTTGAAAAACCACTTTTCGCACTTGTGTTAGTGTTGAAAAACCACTTTTCGCACTTGTGTTGGTGCAGAAAACCACTTTTGCACTTGTATTAGTGTGGAAAAAACACTTTTAGCACTTGTGTTAGTGTTGGAAAACCACTTTTTGCACTCGCGTTAGTGTTGAAAAACCACTTTTCGCACTTGTGTTGGTGCAGGAAACCACTTTTGCACTTGTATTAGTGTGGAAAAAACACTTTTTGCACTTGTGATAGTGTTGAAAAACCACTTTTCGCACTTGTGTTAGTGTTGAAAAACCACTTTTCGCACTTGTGTTGGTGCAGAAAACCACTTTTGCACTTGTATTAGTGTGGAAAAAACACTTTTTGCACTTGTGATTGTGTTGAAAAACCACTTTTCGCACTTGTGTTAGTGTTGAAAAACCACATTACGCACTTGTGTTGGTGCAGGAAACCACTTTTGCACTTGTATTAGTGTGGAAAAAACACTTTTTGCACTTGTGATAGTGTTGAAAAACCACTTTTCGCACTTGTGTTAGTGTTGAAAAACCACTTTTCGCACTTGTGTTGGTGCAGAAAACCACTTTTGCACTTGTATTAGTGTGGAAAAAACACTTTTAGCACTTGTGTTAGTGTTGAAAAACCACTTTTTGCACTTGCGTTAGTGTTGAAAAACCACTTTTCACACTTGTGTTGGTGCAGGAAACCACTTTTGCACTTGTATTAGTGTGGAAAAAACACTTTTTGCACTTGTGATAGTGTTGAAAAACCACTTTTCGCACTTGTGTTAGTGTTGAAAAACAACTTTTCGCACTTGTGTTAGTGTTGAAAAACCACTTTTCGCACTTGTGTTGGTGCAGGAAACCACTTTTGCACTTGTATTAGTGTGGAAAAAACACTTTTTGCACTTGTGATTGTGTTGAAAAACCACTTTTCGCACTTGTGTTAGTGTTGAAAAACCACATTACGCACTTGTGTTGGTGCAGGAAACCACTTTTTGCACTTGTGTTAGTGTTGAAAAACCACTTTTCGCACTTGTGTTAGTGTTGAAAAACCACTTTTCGCACTTGTGTTGGTGCAGGAAACCACTTTTGCACTTGTATTAGTGTGGAAAAAACACTTTTTGCACTTGTGTTAGTGTTGAAAAACCACTTTTCGCACTTGTGTTAGTGTTGAAAAACCACTTTTCGCACTTGTGTTGGTGCAGGAAACCACTTTTGCACTTGTATTAGTGTGGAAAAAACACTTTTTGCACTTGTGATAGTGTTGAAAAACGACTTTTTGCACTTGTGTTAGTGTTGAAAAACCACTTTTCGCACTTGTGTTGGTGCAGAAAACCACTTTTGCACTTGTATTAGTGTGGAAAAAACACTTTTAGCACTTGTGTTAGTGTTGAAAAACCACTTTTTGCACTTGCGTTAGTGTTGAAAAACCACTTTTCGCACTTGTGTTGGTGCAGGAAACCACTTTTGCACTTGTATTAGTGTGGAAAAAGCACTTTTCGCACTTGTGTTAGTGTTGAAAAACCACTTTTCGCACTTGTGTTAGTGTTGAAAAACCACTTTTCGCACTTGTGTTAGTGTTGAAAAACCACTTTTCGCACTTGTGTTGGTGCAGGAAACCACTTTTGCACTTGTTTTAGTGTGGAAAAAACACTTTTTGCACTTGTGATAGTGTTGAAAAACCACTATTCGCACTTGTGTTAGTGTTGAAAAACCACTTTTCGCACTTGTGTTGGTGCAGGAAACCACTTTTGCACTTGTATTAGTGTGGAAAAAACACTTTTTGCACTTGTGATATTGTTGAAAAACCACTTTTCACACTTGTGTTAGTGTTGAAAAACCACTTTTCGCACTTGTGTTAGTGTTGAAAAACCACTTTTCGCACTTGTGTTGGTGCAGGAAACCACTTTTGCACGTGTATTAGTGTGGAAAAAACACTTTTCGCACTTGTGGTAGTGTTGAAAAACCACTTTTCGCACTTGTGTTTGTGTTGAAAAACCACTTTTCGCACTTGTGTTAGTGATGAAAAACCACTTTTCGCACTTGTGTTGGTGCAGGAAACCATTTTTGCACTTGTATTAGTGTGGAAAAAACACTTTTTGCACTTGTGATAGTGTTGAAAAACCACTTTTCACACTTGTGTTAGTGTTGAAAAACCACTTTTCGCACTTGTGTTAGTGTTGAAAAACCACTTTTCGCACTTGTGTTGGTGCAGGAAACCACTTTTGCACGTGTATTAGTGTGGAAAAAACACTTTTCGCACTTGTGTTTGTGTTGAAAAACCACTTTTCACACTTGTGTTAGTGTTGAAAAACAACTTTTCGCACTTGTGTTGGTGCAGGAAACCACTTTTGCACTTGTATTAGTGTGGAAAAAACACTTTTTGCACTTGTGATAGTGTTGAAAAACCACTTTTCGCACTTGTGTTACTGTTGAAAAACAACTTTTCACACTTGTGTTAGTGTTGAAAAACCACTTTTCGCACTTGTGTTGGTGCAGGAAACCACTTTTGCACTTGTATTAGTGTGGAAAAAACACTTTTTGCACTTGTGATTGTGTTGAAAAACCACTTTTCGCACATGTGTTAGTGTTGAAAAACCACATTACGCACTTGTGTTGGTGCAGGAAACCACTTTTGCACTTGTATTAGTATGGAAAAAACACTTTTTGCACTTGTGTTTGTGTTGAAAAACCACTTTTCGCACTTGTGTTAGTGATGAAAAACCACTTTTCGCACTTGTGTTGGTGCAGGAAACCATTTTTGCACTTGTATTAGTGTGGAAAAAATACTTTTTGCACTTGTGATAGTGTTGAAAAACCACTTTTCGCACTTGTGTTAGTGTTGAAAAACCACTTTTCGCACTTGTGTTAGTGATGAAAAACCACTTTTCGCACTTGTGTTGGTGCAGGAAACCATTTTTGCACTTGCATTAGTGTGGAAAAAACACTTTTTTGCACTTGTGATTGTGTTGAAAAACCACTTTTCGCACTTGTGTTAGTGTTGAAAAACCACTTTTCGCACTTGTGTTGGTGCAGGAAACCACTTTTGCACGTGTATTAATGTGGAAAAAACACTTTTCGCACTTGTGTTTGTGTTGAAAAAACACTTTTCACACTTGTGTTAGTGTTGAAAAACCACTTTTCGCACTTGTGTTGGTGCAGGAAACCACTTTTGCACTTGTATTAGTGTGGAAAAAACACTTTTTGCACTTGTGATAGTGTTGAAAAACCACTTTTCACACTTGTGTTAGTGTTGAAAAACCACTTTTCGCACTTGTGTTGGTGCAGGAAACCACTTTTGCACTTGTATTAGTGTTGAAGTACCACTTTTCGCACTTGTGTTAGTGTTGAAAAACCACTTTTCGCACTTGTGTTGGTGCAGGAAACCACTTTTGCACGTGTATTAGTGTGGAAAAAACACTTTTCGCACATGTGATAGTGTTGAAAAACCACTTTTCGCACTTGTGTTTGTGTTGAAAAACCACTTTTCGCACTTGTGTTAGTGATGAAAAACCACTTTTCGCACTTGTGTTGGTGCAAGAAACCATTTTTGCACTTGTATTAGTGTGGAAAAAACACTTTTTGCACTTGTGATAGTGTTGAAAAACCACTTTTCACACTTGTGTTAGTGTTGAAAAACCACTTTTCGCACTTGTGTTAGTGTTGAAAAACCACTTTTCGCACTTGTGTTGGTGCAGGAAACCACTTTTGCACGTGTATTAGTGTGGAAAAAACACTTTTCGCACTTGTGTTTGTGTTGAAAAACCACTTTTCACACTTGTGTTAGTGTTGAAAAACCACTTTTCGCACTTGTGTTGGTGCAGGAAACCACTTTTGCACTTGTATTAATTAGTGTGGAAAAAACACTTTTTGCACTTGTGATAGTGTTGAAAAACCACTTTTCGCACTTGTGTTAGTGTTGAAAAACAACTTTTCGCACTTGTGTTAGTGTTGAAAAACCACTTTTCGCACTTGTGTTGGTGCAGGAAACGACTTTTGCACTTGTATTAGTGTGGAAAAAACACTTTTTGCACTTGTGATTGTGTTGAAAAACCACTTTTCGCACTTGTGTTAGTGTTGAAAAACCACATTACGCACTTGTGTTGGTGCAGGAAACCACTTTTGCACTTGTATTAGTGTGGAAAAAACACTTTTTGCACTTGTGATAGTGTTGAAAAACCACTTTTCGCACTTGTGTTAGTGTTGAAAAACCACTTTTCGCACTTGTGTTGGTGCAGAAAACCACTTTTGCACTTGTATTAGTGTGGAAAAAACACTTTTAGCACTTGTGTTAGTGTTGAAAAACCACTTTTTGCACTTGCGTTAGTGTTGAAAAACCACTTTTCGCACTTGTGTTGGTGCAGGAAACCACTTTTGCACTTGTATTAGTGTGGAAAAAGCACTTTTCACACTTGTGTTAGTGTTGAAAAACCACTTTTCGCACTTGTGTTAGTGTTGAAAAACCACTTTTCGCACTTGTGTTAGTGTTGAAAAACCACTTTTCGCACTTGTGTTGGTGCAGGAAACCACTTTTGCACTTGTTTTATTGTGGAAAAAACACTTTTTGCACTTGTGATAGTGTTGAAAAACCACTATTCGCACTTGTGTTAGTGTTGAAAAACCACTTTTCGCACTTGTGTTGGTGCAGGAAACCACTTTTGCACTTGTATTAGTGTGGAAAAAACACTTTTTGCACTTGTGATATTTTGAAAAACCACTTTTCGCACTTGTGTTAGTGTTGAAAAACCACTTTTCGCACTTGTGTTAGTGTTGAAAAACCACTTTTCGCACTTGTGTTGGTGCAGGAAACCACTTTTGCACGTGTATTAGTGTGGAAAAAACACTTTTCGCACTTGTGATAGTGTTGAAAAAACACTTTTCGCTCTTGTGTTTGTGTTGAAAAACCACTTTTCGCACTTGTGTTAGTGATGAAAAACCACTTTTCGCACTTGTGTTGGTGCAGGAAACCATTTTTGCACTTGTATTAGTGTGGAAAAAACACTTTTTGCACTTGTGATAGTGTTGAAAAACCACTTTTCACACTTGTGTTAGTGTTGAAAAACCACTTTTCGCACTTATGTTAGTGTTGAAAAACCACTTTTCGCACTTGTGTTGGTGCAGGAAACCACTTTTGCACGTGTATTAGTGTGGAAAAAACACTTTTCGCACTTGTGTTTGTGTTGAAAAACCACTTTTCACACTTGTGTTAGTGTTGAAAAACCACTTTTCGCACTTGTGTTGGTGCAGGAAACCACTTTTGCACTTGTATTAGTGTGGAAAAAACACTTTTTGCACTTGTGTTAGTGTTGAAAAACAACTTTTCGCACTTGTGTTAGTGTTGAAAAACCACTTTTCGCACTTGTGTTGGTGCAGGAAACCACTTTTGCACTTGTATTAGTGTGGAAAAAACACTTTTTGCACTTGTGATTGTGTTGAAAAACCACTTTTCGCACTTGTGTTAGTGTTGAAAAACCACATTAAGCACTTGTGTTGGTGCAGGAAACCACTTTTTGCACTTGTGATTGTGTTGAAAAACCACTTTTCGCACTTGTGTTAGTGTTGAAAAACCACTTTTCGCACTTGTGTTGGTGCAGGAAACCACTTTTGCACTTGTATTAGTGTGGAAAAAACACTTTTTGCACTTGTGTTAGTGTTGAAAAACCACTTTTCGCACTTGTGTTAGTGTTGAAAAACCACTTTTCGCACTTGTGTTGGTGCAGGAAACCACTTTTGCACTTGTATTAGTGTGGAGAAAACACTTTTTGCACTTGTGATAGTGTTGAAAAACCACTTTTCGCACTTGTGTTAGTGTTGAAAAACCACTTTTCGCACTTGTGTTGGTGCAGAAAACCACTTTTGCACTTGTATTAGTGTGGAAAAAACACTTTTAGCACTTGTGTTAGTGTTGGAAAACCACTTTTTGCACTCGCGTTAGTGTTGAAAAACCACTTTTCGCACTTGTGTTGGTGCAGGAAACCACTTTTGCACTTGTATTAGTGTGGAAAAAACACTTTTTGCACTTGTGATAGTGTTGAAAAACCACTTTTCGCACTTGTGTTAGTGTTGAAAAACCACTTTTCGCACTTGTGTTGGTGCAGAAAACCACTTTTGCACTTGTATTAGTGTGGAAAAAACACTTTTAGCACTTGTGTTAGTGTTGAAAAACCACTTTTTGCACTTGCGTTAGTGTTGAAAAACCACTTTTCGCACTTGTGTTGGTGCAGGAAACCACTTTTGCACTTGTATTAGTGTGGAAAAAGCACTTTTCGCACTTGTGTTAGTGTTGAAAAACCACTTTTCGCACTTGTGTTAGTGTTGAAAAACCACTTTTCGCACTTGTGTTAGTGTTGAAAAACCACTTTTCGCACTTGTGTTGGTGCAGGAAACCACTTTTGCACTTGTTTTAGTGTGGAAAAAACACTTTTTGCACTTGTGATAGTGTTGAAAAACCACTATTCCCACTTGTGTTAGTGTTGAAAAACCACTTTTCGCACTTGTGTTGGTGCAGGAAACCACTTTTGCACTTGTATTAGTGTGGAAAAAACACTTTTTGCACTTGTGATATTGTTGAAAAACCACTTTTCGCACTTGTGTTAGTGTTGAAAAACCACTTTTCGCACTTGTGTTAGTGTTGAAAAACCACTTTTCGCACTTGTGTTGGTGCAGGAAACCACTTTTGCACGTGTATTAGTGTGGAAAAAACACTTTTCGCACTTGTGATAGTGTTGAAAAACCACTTTTCGCACTTGTGTTTGTGTTGAAAAACCACTTTTCGCACTTGTGTTAGTGATGAAAAACCACTTTTCGCACTTGTGTTGGTGCAGGAAACCATTTTTGCACTTGTATTAGTGTGGAAAAAACACTTTTTGCACTTGTGATAGTGTTGAAAAACCACTTTTCACACTTGTGTTAGTGTTGAAAAACCACTTTTCGCACTTGTGTTAGTGTTGAAAAACCACATTTCGCACTTGTGTTGGTGCAGGAAACCACTTTTGCACGTGTATTAGTGTGGAAAAAACACTTTTCGCACTTGTGTTTGTGTTGAAAAACCACTTTTCACACTTGTGTTAGTGTTGAAAAACCACTTTTCGCACTTGTGTTGGTGCAGGAAACCACTTTTGCACTTGTATTAGTGTGGAAAAAACACTTTTTGCACTTGTGATAGTGTTGAAAAACCACTTTTCGCACTTGTGTTAGTGTTGAAAAACAACTTTTCACACTTGTGTTAGTGTTGAAAAACCACTTTTCGCACTTGTGTTGGTGCAGGAAAGCACTTTTGCACTTGTATTAGTGTGGAAAAAACACTTTTTGCACTTGTGATTGTGTTGAAAAACCACTTTTCGCACATGTGTTAGTGTTGAAAAACCACATTACGCACTTGTGTTGGTGCAGGAAACCACTTTTGCACTTGTATTAGTGTGGAAAAAACACTTTTCGCACTTGTGTTTGTGTTGAAAAACCACTTTTCGCACTTGTGTTAGTGATGAAAAACCACTTTTCGCACTTGTGTTGGTGCAGGAAACCATTTTTGCACTTGTATTAGTGTGGAAAAAACACTTTTTGCACTTGTGATAGTGTTGAAAAACCACTTTTCGCACTTGTGTTAGTGTTGAAAAACCACTTTTCGCACTTGTGTTAGTGATGAAAAACCACTTTTCGCACTTGTGTTGGTGCAGGAAACCATTTTTGCACTTGTATTAGTGTGGAAAAAACACTTTTTGCACTTGTGATTGTGTTGAAAAACCACTTTTCGCACTTGTGTTAGTGTTGAAAAACCACTTTTCGCACTTGTGTTGGTGCAGGAAACCACTTTTGCACGTGTATTAGTGTGGAAAAAACACTTTTCGCACTTGTGTTTGTGTTGAAAAACCACTTTTCACACTTGTGTTAGTGTTGAAAAACCACTTTTCGCACTTGTGTTGGTGCAGGAAACCACTTTTGCACTTGTATTAGTGTGGAAAAAACACTTTTTGCACTTGTGATAGTGTTGAAAAACCACTTTTCACACTTGTGTTAGTGTTGAAAAACCACTTTTTGCACTTGTGTTGGTGCAGGAAACCACTTTTGCACTTGTATTAGTGTTGAAATACCACTTTTCGCACCTGTGTTAGTGTTGAAAAACCACTTTTCGCACTTGTGTTGGTGCAGGAAAGCACTTTTGCACGTGTATTAGTGTGGAAAAAACACTTTTCGCACATGTGATAGTGTTGAAAAACCACTTTTCGCACTTGTGTTTGTGTTGAAAAACCACTTTTCGCACTTGTGTTAGTGATGAAAAACCACTTTTCGCACTTGTGTTGGTGCAGGAAACCATTTTTGCACTTGTATTAGTGTGGAAAAAACACTTTTTGCACTTGTGATAGTGTTGAAAAACCACTTTTCACACTTGTGTTAGTGTTGAAAAACCACTTTTCGCACTTGTGTTAGTGTTGAAAAACCACTTTTCGCACTTGTGTTGGTGCAGGAAACCACTTTTGCACTTGTATTATTGTGGAAAAAACACTTTTTGCACTTGTGATAGTGTTGAAAAACCACTTTTCGCATTTGTGTTAGTGTTGAAAAACAACTTTTCGCACTTGTGTTAGTGTTGAAAAACCACTTTTCGCACTTGTGTTGGTGCAGGAAACCACTTTTGCACTTGTATTAGTGTGGAAAAAACACTTTTTGCACTTGTGATTGTGTTGAAAAACCACTTTTCGCACTTGTGTTAGTGTTGAAAAACCACATTACGCACTTGTGTTGGTGCAGGAAACCACTTTTGCACTTGTATTAGTGTGGAAAAAACACTTTTTGCACTTGTGATAGTGTTGAAAAACCACTTTTCGCACTTGTGTTAGTGTTGAAAAACCACTTTTCGCACTTGTGTTGGTGCAGAAAACCACTTTTGCACTTGTATTAGTGTGGAAAAAACACTTTTAGCACTTGTGTTAGTGTTGAAAAACCACTTTTTGCACTTGCGTTAGTGTTGAAAAACCACTTTTCACACTTGTGTTGGTGCAGGAAACCACTTTTGCACTTGTATTAGTGTGGAAAAAACACTTTTTGCACTTGTGATAGTGTTGAAAAACCACTTTTCGCACTTGTGTTAGTGTTGAAAAACAACTTTTCGCACTTGTGTTAGTGTTGAAAAACCACTTTTCGCACTTGTGTTGGTGCAGGAAACCACTTTTGCACTTGTATTAGTGTGGAAAAAACACTTTTTGCACTTGTGATTGTGTTGAAAAACCACTTTTCGCACTTGTGTTAGTGTTGAAAAACCACATTACGCACTTGTGTTGGTGCAGGAAACCACTTTTTGCACTTGTGTTAGTGTTGAAAAACCACTTTTCGCACTTGTGTTAGTGTTGAAAAACCACTTTTCGCACTTGTGTTGGTGCAGGAAACCACTTTTGCACTTGTATTAGTGTGGAAAAAACACTTTTTGCACTTGTGTTAGTGTTGAAAAACCACTTTTCGCACTTGTGTTAGTGTTGAAAAACCACTTTTCGCACTTGTGTTGGTGCAGGAAACCACTTTTGCACTTGTATTAGTGTGGAAAAAACACTTTTTGCACTTGTGATAGTGTTGAAAAACCACTTTTCGCACTTGTGTTAGTGTTGAAAAACCACTTTTCGCACTTGTGTTGGTGCAGAAAACCACTTTTGCACTTGTATTAGTGTGGAAAAAACACTTTTAGCACTTGTGTTAGTGTTGAAAAACCACTTTTTGCACTTGCGTTAGTGTTGAAAAACCACTTTTCGCACTTGTGTTGGTGCAGGAAACCACTTTTGCACTTGTATTAGTGTGGAAAAAGCACTTTTCGCACTTGTGTTAGTGTTGAAAAACCACTTTTCGCACTTGTGTTAGTGTTGAAAAACCACTTTTCGCACTTGTGTTAGTGTTGAAAAACCACTTTTCGCACTTGTGTTGGTACAGGAAACCACTTTTGCACTTGTTTTAGTGTGGAAAAAACACTTTTTGCACTTGTGATAGTGTTGAAAAACCACTATTCGCACTTGTGTTAGTGTTGAAAAACCACTTTTCGCACTTGTGTTGGTGCAGGAAACCACTTTTGCACTTGTATTAGTGTGGAAAAAACACTTTTTGCACTTGTGATATTGTTGAAAAACCACTTTTCACACTTGTGTTAGTGTTGAAAAACCACTTTTCGCACTTGTGTTAGTGTTGAAAAACCACTTTTCGCACTTGTGTTGGTGCAGGAAACCACTTTTGCACGTGTATTAGTGTGGAAAAAACACTTTTCGCACTTGTGGTAGTGTTGAAAAACCACTTTTCGCACTTGTGTTTGTGTTGAAAAACCACTTTTCGCACTTGTGTTAGTGTTGAAAAACCACTTTTCGCACTTGTGTTGGTGCAGGAAACCACTTTTGCACTTGTATTAGTGTGGAAAAAGCACTTTTCGCACTTGTGTTAGTGTTGAAAAACCACTTTTCGCACTTGTGTTAGTGTTGAAAAACCACTTTTCGCACTTGTGTTAGTGTTGAAAAACCACTTTTCGCACTTGTGTTGGTGCAGGAAACCACTTTTGCACTTGTTTTAGTGTGGAAAAAACACTTTTTGCACTTGTGATAGTGTTGAAAAACCACTATTCGCACTTGTGTTAGTGTTGAAAAACCACTTTTCGCACTTGTGTTGGTGCAGGAAACCACTTTTGCACTTGTATTAGTGTGGAAAAAACACTTTTTGCACTTGTGATATTGCTGAAAAACCACTTTTCACACTTGTGTTAGTGTTGAAAAACCACTTTTCGCACTTGTGTTAGTGTTGAAAAACCACTTTTCGCACTTGTGTTGGTGCAGGAAACCACTTTTGCACGTGTATTAGTGTGGAAAAAACACTTTTCGCACTTGTGGTAGTGTTGAAAAACCACTTTTCACACTTGTGTTAGTGTTGAAAAACCACTTTTCGCACTTGTGTTAGTGTTGAAAAACCACTTTTCGCACTTGTGTTGGTGCAGGAAACCACTTTTGCACGTGTATTAGTGTGGAAAAAACACTTTTCGCACTTGTGTTTGTGTTGAAAAACCACTTTTCACACTTGTGTTAGTGTTGAAAAACCACTTTTCGCACTTGTGTTGGTGCAGGAAACCACTTTTGCACTTGTATTAGTGTGGAAAAAACACTTTTTGCACTTGTGTTAGTATTGAAAAACCACTTTTCGCACTTGTGTTAGTGTTGAAAAACCACTTTTCGCACTTGTGTTAGTGTTGAAAAACCACTTTTCGCACTTGTGTTGGTGCAGGAAACCACTTTTGCACGTGTATTAGTGTGGAAAAAACACTTTTCGCACTTGTGATAGTGTTGAAAAACCACTTTTCGCACTTGTGTTTGTGTTGAAAAACCACTTTTCGCACTTGTGTTAGTGATGAAAAACCACTTTTCGCACTTGTGTTGGTGCAGGAAACCATTTTTGCACTTGTATTAGTGTGGAAAAAACACTTTTTGCACTTGTGATAGTGTTGAAAAACCACTTTTCACACTTGTGTTAGTGTTGAAAAACCACTTTTCGCACTTGTGTTAGTGTTGAAAAACCACTTTTCGCACTTGTGTTGGTGCAGGAAACCACTTTTGCACGTGTATTAGTGTGGAAAAAACACTTTTCGCACTTGTGTTTGTGTTGAAAAACCACTTTTCACACTTGTGTTAGTGTTGAAAAACCACTTTCCGCACTTGTGTTGGTGCAGGAAACCACTTTTGCACTTGTATTAGTGTGGAAAAAACACTTTTTGCACTTGTGATAGTGTTGAAAAACCACTTTTCGCACTTGTGTTAGTGTTGAAAAACAACTTTTCGCACTTGTGTTAGTGTTGAAAAACCACTTTTCGCACTTGTGTTGGTGCAGGAAACCACTTTTGCACTTGTATTAGTGTGGAAAAAACACTTTTTGCACTTGTGATATTGTTGAAAAACCACTTTTCGCACTTGTGTTAGTGTTGAAAAACCACTTTTCGCACTTGTGTTAGTGTTGAAAAACCACTTTTCGCACTTGTGTTGGTGCAGGAAACCACTTTTGCACGTGTATTAGTGTGGAAAAAACACTTTTCGCACTTGTGATAGTGTTGAAAAACCACTTTTCGCACTTGTGTTTGTGTTGAAAAACCACTTTTCGCACTTGTGTTAGTGATGAAAAACCACTTTTCGCACTTGTGTTGGTGCAGGAAACCATTTTTGCACTTGTATTAGTGTGGAAAAAACACTTTTTGCACTTGTGATAGTGTTGAAAAACCACTTTTCACACTTGTGTTAGTGTTGAAAAACCACTTTTCGCACTTGTGTAAGTGTTGAAAAACCACTTTTCGCACTTGTGTTGGTGCAGGAAACCACTTTTGCACGTGTATTAGTGTGGAAAAAACACTTTTCGCACTTGTGTTTGTGTTGAAAAACCACTTTTCACACTTGTGTTAGTGTTGAAAAACCACTTTTCGCACTTGTGTTGGTGCAGGAAACCACTTTTGCACTTGTATTAGTGTGGAAAAAACACTTTTTGCACTTGTGATATTGTTGAAAAACCACTTTTCGCACTTGTGTTAGTGATGAAAAACCACTTTTCGCACTTGTGTTGGTGCAGGAAACCATTTTTGCACTTGTATTAGTGTGGAAAAAACACTTTTTGCACTTGTGATATTGTTGAAAAACCACTTTTCGCACTTGTGTTAGTGTTGAAAAACCACTTTTCGCACTTGTGTTAGTGTTGAAAAACCACTTTTCGCACTTGTGTTGGTGCAGGAAACCACTTTTGCACGTGTATTAGTGTGGAAAAAACACTTTTCGCACTTGTGATAGTGTTGAAAAACCACTTTTCGCACTTGTGTTTGTGTTGAAAAACCACTTTTCGCACTTGTGTTAGTGATGAAAAACCACTTTTCGCACTTGTGTTGGTGCAGGAAACCATTTTTACACTTGTATTAGTGTGGAAAAAACACTTTTTGCACTTGTGATAGTGTTGAAAAACCACTTTTCACACTTGTGTTAGTGTTGAAAAACCACTTTTCGCACTTGTGTTAGTGTTGAAAAACCACTTTTCGCACTTGTGTTGGTGCAGGAAACCACTTTTGCACGTGTATTAGTGTGGAAAAAACACTTTTCGCACTTGTGTTTGTGTTGAAAAACCACTTTTCACACTTGTGTTAGTGTTGAAAAACCACTTTTCGCACTTGTGTTGGTGCAGGAAACCACTTTTGCACTTGTATTAGTGTGGAAAAAACACTTTTTGCACTTGTGATAGTGTTGAAAAACCACTTTTCGCACTTGTGTTTGTGTTGAAAAACCACTTTTCGCACTTGTGTTAGTGATGAAAAACCACTTTTCGCACTTGTGTTGGTGCAGGAAACCATTTTTGCACTTGTATTAGTGTGGAAAAAACACTTTTTGCACTTGTGATAGTGTTGAAAAACCACTTTTCACACTTGTGTTAGTGTTGAAAAACCACTTTTCGCACTTATGTTAGTGTTGAAAAACCACTTTTCGCACTTGTGTTGGTGCAGGAAACCACTTTTGCACGTGTATTAGTGTGGAAAAAACACTTTTCGCACTTGTGTTTGTGTTGAAAAACCACTTTTCACACTTGTGTTAGTGTTGAAAAACCACTTTTCGCACTTGTGTTGGTGCAGGAAACCACTTTTGCACTTGTATTAGTGTGGAAAAAACACTTTTTGCACTTGTGTTAGTGTTGAAAAACAACTTTTCGCACTTGTGTTAGTGTTGAAAAACCACTTTTCGCACTTGTGTTGGTGCAGGAAACCACTTTTGCACTTGTATTAGTGTGGAAAAAACACTTTTTGCACTTGTGATTGTGTTGAAAAACCACTTTTCGCACTTGTGTTAGTGTTGAAAAACCACATTAAGCACTTGTGTTGGTGCAGGAAACCACTTTTTGCACTTGTGATAGTGTTGAAAAACCACTTTTCGCACTTGTGTTAGTGTTGAAAAACCACTTTTCGCACTTGTGTTGGTGCAGGAAACCACTTTTGCACTTGTATTAGTGTGGAAAAAACACTTTTTGCACTTGTGTTAGTGTTGAAAAACCACTTTTCGCACTTGTGTTAGTGTTGAAAAACCACTTTTCGCACTTGTGTTGGTGCAGGAAACCACTTTTGCACTTGTATTAGTGTGGAGAAAACACTTTTTGCACTTGTGATAGTGTTGAAAAACCACTTTTCGCACTTGTGTTAGTGTTGAAAAACCACTTTTCGCACTTGTGTTGGTGCAGAAAACCACTTTTGCACTTGTATTAGTGTGGAAAAAACACTTTTAGCACTTGTGTTAGTGTTGGAAAACCACTTTTTGCACTTGCGTTAGTGTTGAAAAACCACTTTTCGCACTTGTGTTGGTGCAGGAAACCACTTTTGCACTTGCATTAGTGTGGAAAAAACACTTTTTGCACTTGTGATAGTGTTGAAAAACCACTTTTCGCACTTGTGTTAGTGTTGAAAAACCACTTTTCGCACTTGTGTTGGTGCAGAAAACCACTTTTGCACTTGTATTAGTGTGGAAAAAACACTTTTAGCACTTGTGTTAGTGTTGAAAAACCACTTTTTGCACTTGCGTTAGTGTTGAAAAACCACTTTTCGCACTTGTGTTGGTGCAGGAAACCACTTTTGCACTTGTATTAGTGTGGAAAAAGCACTTTTCGCACTTGTGTTAGTGTTGAAAAACCACTTTTCGCACTTGTGTTAGTGTTGAAAAACCACTTTTCGCACTTGTGTTAGTGTTGAAAAACCACTTTTCGCACTTGTGTTGGTGCAGGAAACCACTTTTGCACTTGTTTTAGTGTGGAAAAAACACTTTTTGCACTTGTGATAGTGTTGAAAAACCACTATTCGCACTTGTGTTAGTGTTGAAAAACCACTTTTCGCACTTGTGTTGGTGCAGGAAACCACTTTTGCACTTGTATTAGTGTGGAAAAAACACTTTTTGCACTTGTGATATTGTTGAAAAACCACTTGTCGCACTTGTGTTAGTGTTGAAAAACCACTTTTCGCACTTGTGTTAGTGTTGAAAAACCACTTTTCGCACTTGTGTTGGTGCAGGAAACCACTTTTGCACGTGTATTAGTGTGGAAAAAACACTTTTCGCACTTGTGATAGTGTTGAAAAACCACTTTTCGCACTTGTGTTTGTGTTGAAAAACCACTTTTCGCACTTGTGTTAGTGATGAAAAACCACTTTTCGCACTTGTGTTGGTGCAGGAAACCATTTTTGCACTTGTATTAGTGTGGAAAAAACACTTTTTGCACTTGTGATAGTGTTGAAAAACCACTTTTCACACTTGTGTTAGTGTTGAAAAACCACTTTTCGCACTTGTGTTAGTGTTGAAAAACCACTTTTCGCACTTGTGTTGGTGCAGGAAACCACTTTTGCACGTGTATTAGTGTGGAAAAAACACTTTTCGCACTTGTGTTTGTGTTGAAAAACCACTTTTCACACTTGTGTTAGTGTTGAAAAACCACTTTTCGCACTTGTGTTGGTGCAGGAAACCACTTTTGCACTTGTATTAGTGTGGAAAAAAACACTTTTTGCACTTGTGATAGTGTTGAAAAACCACTTTTCGCACTTGTGTTAGTGTTGAAAAACAACTTTTCACACTTGTGTTAGTGTTGAAAAACCACTTTTCGCACTTGTGTTGGTGCAGGAAAGCACTTTTGCACTTGTATTAGTGTGGAAAAAACACTTTTTGCACTTGTGATTGTGTTGAAAAACCACTTTTCGCACATGTGTTAGTGTTGAAAAACCACATTACGCACTTGTGTTGGTGCAGGAAACCACTTTTGCACTTGTATTAGTGTGGAAAAAACACTTTTCGCACTTGTGTTTGTGTTGAAAAACCACTTTTCGCACTTGTGTTAGTGATGAAAAACCACTTTTCGCACTTGTGTTGGTGCAGGAAACCATTTTTGCACTTGTATTAGTGTGGAAAAAACACTTTTTGCACTTGTGATGGTGTTGAAAAACCACTTTTCGCACTTGTGTTAGTGTTGAAAAACCACTTTTCGCACTTGTGTTAGTGATGAAAAACCACTTTTCGCACTTGTGTTGGTGCAGGAAACCATTTTTGCACTTGTATTAGTGTGGAAAAAACACTTTTTGCACTTGTGATTGTGTTGAAAAACCACTTTTCGCACTTGTGTTAGTGTTGAAAAACCACTTTTCGCACTTGTGTTGGTGCAGGAAACCACTTTTGCACGTGTATTAGTGTGGAAAAAACACTTTTCGCACTTGTGTTTGTGTTGAAAAACCACTTTTCACACTTGTGTTAGTGTTGAAAAACCACTTTTCGCACTTGTGTTGGTGCAGGAAACCACTTTTGCACTTGTATTAGTGTGGAAAAAACACTTTTTGCACTTGTGATAGTGTTGAAAAACCACTTTTCACACTTGTGTTAGTGTTGAAAAACCACTTTTCGCACTTGTGTTGGTGCAGGAAACCACTTTTGCACTTGTATTAGTGTTGAAATACCACTTTTCGCACCTGTGTTAGTGTTGAAAAACCACTTTTCGCACTTGTGTTGGTGCAGGAAAGCACTTTTGCACGTGTATTAGTGTGGAAAAAACACTTTTCGCACATGTGATAGTGTTGAAAAACCACTTTTCGCACTTGTGTTTGTGTTGAAAAACCACTTTTCGCACTTGTGTTAGTGATGAAAAACCACTTTTCGCACTTGTGTTGGTGCAGGAAACCATTTTTGCACTTGTATTAGTGTGGAAAAAACACTTTTTGCACTTGTGATAGTGTTGAAAAACCACTTTTCACACTTGTGTTAGTGTTGAAAAACCACTTTTCGCACTTGTGTTAGTGTTGAAAAACCACTTTTCGCACTTGTGTTGGTGCAGGAAACCACTTTTGCACTTGTATTAGTGTGGAAAAAACACTTTTTGCACTTGTGATAGTGTTGAAAAACCACTTTTCACACTTGTGTTAGTGTTGAAAAACAACTTTTCGCACTTGTGTTAGTGTTGAAAAACCACTTTTCGCACTTGTGTTGGTGCAGGAAACCACTTTTGCACTTGTATTAGTGTGGAAAAAACACTTTTTGCACTTGTGATTGTGTTGAAAAACCACTTTTCGCACTTGTGTTAGTGTTGAAAAACCACATTACGCACTTGTGTTGGTGCAGGAAACCACTTTTGCACTTGTATTAGTGTGGAAAAAACACTTTTTGCACTTGTGATAGTGTTGAAAAACCACTTTTCGCACTTGTGTTAGTGTTGAAAAACCACTTTTCGCACTTGTGTTGGTGCAGAAAACCACTTTTGCACTTGTATTAGTGTGGAAAAAACACTTTTAGCACTTGTGTTAGTGTTGAAAAACCACTTTTTGCACTTGCGTTAGTGTTGAAAAACCACTTTTCACACTTGTGTTGGTGCAGGAAACCACTTTTGCACTTGTATTAGTGTGGAAAAAACTCTTTTTGCACTTGTGATAGTGTTGAAAAACCACTTTTCGCACTTGTGTTAGTGTTGAAAAACAACTTTTCGCACTTGTGTTAGTGTTGAAAAACCACTTTTCGCACTTGTGTTGGTGCAGGAAACCACTTTTGCACTTGTATTAGTGTGGAAAAAACACTTTTTGCACTTGTGATTGTGTTGAAAAACCACTTTTCGCACTTGTGTTAGTGTTGAAAAACCACATTACGCACTTGTGTTGGTGCAGGAAACCACTTTTTGCACTTGTGTTAGTGTTGAAAAACCACTTTTCGCACTTGTGTTAGTGTTGAAAAACAACTTTTCGCACTTGTGTTAGTGTTGAAAAACCACTTTTCGCACTTGTGTTGGTGCAGGAAACCACTTTTGCACTTGTATTAGTGTGGAAAAAACACTTTTTGCACTTGTGATTGTGTTGAAAAACCACTTTTCGCACTTGTGTTAGTGTTGAAAAACCACATTACGCACTTGTGTTGGTGCAGGAAACCACTTTTTGCACTTGTGATAGTGTTGAAAAACCACTTTTCGCACTTGTGTTAGTGTTGAAAAACCACTTTTCGCACTTGTGTTGGTGCAGGAAACCACTTTTGCACTTGTATTAGTGTGGAAAAAACACTTTTTGCACTTGTGTTAGTGTTGAAAAACCACTTTTCGCACTTGTGTTAGTGTTGAAAAACCACTTTTCGCACTTGTGTTGGTGCAGGAAACCACTTTTGCACTTGTATTAGTGTGGAGAAAACACTTTTTGCACTTGTGATAGTGTTGAAAAACCACTTTTCGCACTTGTGTTAGTGTTGAAAAACCACTTTTCGCACTTGTGTTGGTGCAGAAAACCACTTTTGCACTTGTATTAGTGTGGAAAAAACACTTTTAGCACTTGTGTTAGTGTTGGAAAACCACTTTTTGCACTTGCGTTAGTGTTGAAAAACCACTTTTCGCACTTGTGTTGGTGCAGGAAACCACTTTTGCACTTGCATTAGTGTGGAAAAAACACTTTTTGCACTTGTGATAGTGTTGAAAAACCACTTTTCGCACTTGTGTTAGTGTTGAAAAACCACTTTTCGCACTTGTGTTGGTGCAGAAAACCACTTTTGCACTTGTATTAGTGTGGAAAAAACACTTTTAGCACTTGTGTTAGTGTTGAAAAACCACTTTTTGCACTTGCGTTAGTGTTGAAAAACCACTTTTCGCACTTGTGTTGGTGCAGGAAACCACTTTTGCACTTGTATTAGTGTGGAAAAAGCACTTTTCGCACTTGTGTTAGTGTTGAAAAACCACTTTTCGCACTTGTGTTAGTGTTGAAAAACCACTTTTCGCACTTGTGTTAGTGTTGAAAAACCACTTTTCGCACTTGTGTTGGTGCAGGAAACCACTTTTGCACTTGTTTTAGTGTGGAAAAAACACTTTTTGCACTTGTGATAGTGTTGAAAAACCACTATTCGCACTTGTGTTAGTGTTGAAAAACCACTTTTCGCACTTGTGTTGGTGCAGGAAACCACTTTTGCACTTGTATTAGTGTGGAAAAAACACTTTTTGCACTTGTGATATTGTTGAAAAACCACTTGTCGCACTTGTGTTAGTGTTGAAAAACCACTTTTCGCACTTGTGTTAGTGTTGAAAAACCACTTTTCGCACTTGTGTTGGTGCAGGAAACCACTTTTGCACGTGTATTAGTGTGGAAAAAACACTTTTCGCACTTGTGATAGTGTTGAAAAACCACTTTTCGCACTTGTGTTTGTGTTGAAAAACCACTTTTCGCACTTGTGTTAGTGATGAAAAACCACTTTTCGCACTTGTGTTGGTGCAGGAAACCATTTTTGCACTTGTATTAGTGTGGAAAAAACACTTTTTGCACTTGTGATAGTGTTGAAAAACCACTTTTCACACTTGTGTTAGTGTTGAAAAACCACTTTTCGCACTTGTGTTAGTGTTGAAAAACCACTTTTCGCACTTGTGTTGGTGCAGGAAACCACTTTTGCACGTGTATTAGTGTGGAAAAAACACTTTTCGCACTTGTGTTTGTGTTGAAAAACCACTTTTCACACTTGTGTTAGTGTTGAAAAACCACTTTTCGCACTTGTGTTGGTGCAGGAAACCACTTTTGCACTTGTATTAGTGTGGAAAAAACACTTTTTGCACTTGTGATAGTGTTGAAAAACCACTTTTCGCACTTGTGTTAGTGTTGAAAAACAACTTTTCACACTTGTGTTAGTGTTGAAAAACCACTTTTCGCACTTGTGTTGGTGCAGGAAAGCACTTTTGCACTTGTATTAGTGTGGAAAAAACACTTTTTGCACTTGTGATTGTGTTGAAAAACCACTTTTCGCACATGTGTTAGTGTTGAAAAACCACATTACGCACTTGTGTTGGTGCAGGAAACCACTTTTGCACTTGTATTAGTGTGGAAAAAACACTTTTCGCACTTGTGTTTGTGTTGAAAAACCACTTTTCGCACTTGTGTTAGTGATGAAAAACCACTTTTCGCACTTGTGTTGGTGCAGGAAACCATTTTTGCACTTGTATTAGTGTGGAAAAAACACTTTTTGCACTTGTGATGGTGTTGAAAAACCACTTTTCGCACTTGTGTTAGTGTTGAAAAACCACTTTTCGCACTTGTGTTAGTGATGAAAAACCACTTTTCGCACTTGTGTTGGTGCAGGAAACCATTTTTGCACTTGTATTAGTGTGGAAAAAACACTTTTTGCACTTGTGATTGTGTTGAAAAACCACTTTTCACACTTGTGTTAGTGTTGAAAAACCACTTTTCGCACTTGTGTTGGTGCAGGAAACCACTTTTGCACGTGTATTAGTGTGGAAAAAACACTTTTCGCACTTGTGTTTGTGTTGAAAAACCACTTTTCACACTTGTGTTAGTGTTGAAAAACCACTTTTCGCACTTGTGTTGGTGCAGGAAACCACTTTTGCACTTGTATTAGTGTGGAAAAAACACTTTTTGCACTTGTGATAGTGTTGAAAAACCACTTTTCACACTTGTGTTAGTGTTGAAAAACCACTTTTCGCACTTGTGTTGGTGCAGGAAACCACTTTTGCACTTGTATTAGTGTTGAAATACCACTTTTCGCACCTGTGTTAGTGTTGAAAAACCACTTTTCGCACTTGTGTTGGTGCAGGAAAGCACTTTTGCACGTGTATTAGTGTGGAAAAAACACTTTTCGCACATGTGATAGTGTTGAAAAACCACTTTTCGCACTTGTGTTTGTGTTGAAAAACCACTTTTCGCACTTGTGTTAGTGATGAAAAACCACTTTTCGCACTTGTGTTGGTGCAGGAAACCATTTTTGCACTTGTATTAGTGTGGAAAAAACACTTTTTGCACTTGTGATAGTGTTGAAAAACCACTTTTCACACTTGTGTTAGTGTTGAAAAACCACTTTTCGCACTTGTGTTAGTGTTGAAAAACCACTTTTCGCACTTGTGTTGGTGCAGGAAACCACTTTTGCACTTGTATTAGTGTGGAAAAAACACTTTTTGCACTTGTGATAGTGTTGAAAAACCACTTTTCGCACTTGTGTTAGTGTTGAAAAACAACTTTTCGCACTTGTGTTAGTGTTGAAAAACCACTTTTCGCACTTGTGTTGGTGCAGGAAACCACTTTTGCACTTGTATTAGTGTGGAAAAAACACTTTTTGCACTTGTGATTGTGTTGAAAAACCACTTTTCGCACTTGTGTTAGTGTTGAAAAACCACATTACGCACTTGTGTTGGTGCAGGAAACCACTTTTGCACTTGTATTAGTGTGGAAAAAACACTTTTTGCACTTGTGATAGTGTTGAAAAACCACTTTTCGCACTTGTGTTAGTGTTGAAAAACCACTTTTCGCACTTGTGTTGGTGCAGAAAACCACTTTTGCACTTGTATTAGTGTGGAAAAAACACTTTTAGCACTTGTGTTAGTGTTGAAAAACCACTTTTTGCACTTGCGTTAGTGTTGAAAAACCACTTTTCACACTTGTGTTGGTGCAGGAAACCACTTTTGCACTTGTATTAGTGTGGAAAAAACTCTTTTTGCACTTGTGATAGTGTTGAAAAACCACTTTTCGCACTTGTGTTAGTGTTGAAAAACAACTTTTCGCACTTGTGTTAGTGTTGAAAAACCACTTTTCGCACTTGTGTTGGTGCAGGAAACCACTTTTGCACTTGTATTAGTGTGGAAAAAACACTTTTTGCACTTGTGATTGTGTTGAAAAACCACTTTTCGCACTTGTGTTAGTGTTGAAAAACCACATTACGCACTTGTGTTGGTGCAGGAAACCACTTTTTGCACTTGTGTTAGTGTTGAAAAACCACTTTTCGCACTTGTGTTGGTGCAGGAAACCAGTTTTGCACTTGTATTAGTGTGGAAAAAACACTTTTTGCACTTGTGTTAGTGTTGAAAAACCACTTTTCGCACTTGTGTTAGTGTTGAAAACCACTTTTCGCACTTGTGTTGGTGCAGGAAACCACTTTTGCACTTGTATTAGTGTGGAAAAAACACTTTTTGCACTTGTGATAGTGTTGAAAAACCACTTTTCGCACTTGTGTTAGTGTTGAAACACCACTTTTCGCACTTGTGTTGGTGCAGAAAACCACTTTTGCACTTGTATTAGTGTGGAAAAAACACTTTTAGCACTTGTGTTAGTGTTGAAAAACCACTTTTTGCACTTGCGTTAGTGTTGAAAAACCACTTTTCGCACTTGTGTTGGTGCAGGAAACCACTTTTGCACTTGTATTAGTGTGGAAAAAGCACTTTTCGCACTTGTGTTAGTGTTGAAAAACCACTTTTCGCACTTGTGTTAGTGTTGAAAAACCACTTTTCGCACTTGTGTTAGTGTTGAAAAACCACTTTTCGCACTTGTGTTGGTGCAGGAAACCACTTTTGCACTTGTTTTAGTGTGGAAAAAACACTTTTTGCACTTGTGATAGTGTTGAAAAACCACTATTCGCACTTGTGTTAGTGTTGAAAAACCACTTTTCGCACTTGTGTTGGTGCAGGAAACCACTTTTGCACTTGTATTAGTGTGGAAAAAACACTTTTTGCACTTGTGATATTGTTGAAAAACCACTTTTCACACTTGTGTTAGTGTTGAAAAACCACTTTTCGCACTTGTGTTAGTGTTGAAAAACCACTTTTCGCACTTGTGTTGGTGCAGGAAACCACTTTTGCACGTGTATTAGTGTGGAAAAAACACTTTTCGCACTTGTGGTAGTGTTGAAAAACCACTTTTCGCACTTGTGTTTGTGTTGAAAAACCACTTTTCGCACTTGTGTTAGTGTTGAAAAACCACTTTTCGCACTTGTGTTGGTGCAGGAAACCACTTTTGCACTTGTATTAGTGTGGAAAAAGCACTTTTCGCACTTGTGTTAGTGTTGAAAAACCACTTTTCGCACTTGTGTTAGTGTTGAAAAACCACTTTTCGCACTTGTGTTAGTGTTGAAAAACCACTTTTCGCACTTGTGTTGGTGCAGGAAACCACTTTTGCACTTGTTTTAGTGTGGAAAAAACACTTTTTGCACTTGTGATAGTGTTGAAAAACCACTATTCGCACTTGTGTTAGTGTTGAAAAACCACTTTTCGCACTTGTGTTGGTGCAGGAAACCACTTTTGCACTTGTATTAGTGTGGAAAAAACACTTTTTGCACTTGTGATATTGTTGAAAAACCACTTTTCACACTTGTGTTAGTGTTGAAAAACCACTTTTCGCACTTGTGTTAGTGTTGAAAAACCACTTTTCGCACTTGTGTTGGTGCAGGAAACCACTTTTGCACGTGTATTAGTGTGGAAAAAACACTTTTCGCACTTGTGGTAGTGTTGAAAAACCACTTTTCACACTTGTGTTAGTGTTGAAAAACCACTTTTCGCACTTGTGTTAGTGTTGAAAAACCACTTTTCGCACTTGTGTTGGTGCAGGAAACCACTTTTGCACGTGTATTAGTGTGGAAAAAACACTTTTCGCACTTGTGTTTGTGTTGAAAAACCACTTTTCACACTTGTGTTAGTGTTGAAAAACCACTTTTCGCACTTGTGTTGGTGCAGGAAACCACTTTTGCACTTGTATTAGTGTGGAAAAAACACTTTTTGCACTTGTGTTAGTATTGAAAAACCACTTTTCGCACTTGTGTTAGTGTTGAAAAACCACTTTTCGCACTTGTGTTAGTGTTGAAAAAACACTTTTCGCACTTGTGTTGGTGCAGGAAACCACAGTAGTGTAATAATGTTGCTTCTGGGACACCTCCGTTTAACATGGGAAATCCCTATCTAATGTCATTTACCCCCTTGTCTTTTTCAAAAATCATAAACACCTCTATTTCTCCCACCCTCATCTTTATGAACCTTTTGTCTGTAGTACCTATCCTTAATGTTGTTCATTAGACCACTCAAACACTACAAATATTTGTTTTCTCTTATAGACCTATCATCCTTCTTCTACATATCATCTGGCAGATTAATCTTTGACCCACTCAAACATTGACCCATTCACTTCCATATTAATTCTTTCCCTCCCTCATTGCCCCTAAACACCTATATTTCTCTCACCCTGTTCTTTACGAACCTTCTAACCTTTTGACATGTTATCCTTATTCATTAGACCACTTAAACACCTGTGATCCTTCTGACCTCATGGACCTTTTAACCTTTTACTCTTAATATCATCTGGTGAATATAACCCACTCAAACAACGACCCTACAAATATTTGTTTATGCGTGGGAAATAATTTAATTCTCCTACAACTCTCTTCACCATCTAATATATTAACAAAAAATATGTTTGAGTTTGGTTCTTTATTAAGATATTTTAACTGAGCTAAGATAAAATGGTAAACCTCCCTCAATGTTCTTGCTTGAGCGCCTCCAGTGCCACATACCATTTTTAAATTAAAGTATATATTTTCCTGACAACCATCAAAGTTTTCCGTCCACTCAAAAATATTTCCATCTTTTTTACCCAATTCACCGGTATTTAAATTAATTCTCTTATTTGTTTTGTGAACTTTTTTACCAGTTGCCTTTTCAATTATACCTATTTGATATTTTTCACATTCATTATGTTTTCCATTTATATACCAAGGTTGATTACACCTCCACTCTTTAGTCTGGTTGATACTTGGTTCTATCATTTATATAATAGTAAAAAAGGCGGCGGTAGCCCGTTAAAATCCCCAACCCCCCCCCCCTTTTTAACTTATCACTTATATATATCTTATCACTTATATATATCTTATCACTTATGTATATCTTATCACTTATATATATATCTTATCACTTATATATATATCTTATCACTTATATACTTATATAACCATAAGGGAGACTATCAATTCCATTTTCTAAAATAAACCTCTTATCATCAAAAGCCCCCAATGCTTTCTTATTTATCTCTTCTGAATATAATTGATGTTTATAACTTCTTATTCCATTAATCTTTCTAAACTCTTCTTTCTTTGTTGTTAAACAGTTATAATAATCCTTAAAGTTTATTGTTTCTTTAATAACATTTTTCTTTACACCTTTTAACTTCTTATCAGTCTTTTCAACGTTATTCACAATGTATTTATAAGCATAAGCCTTTGACCTCAATCCCACAAATTCACTCATAACATTTCCTCCTAATTCATCCTTGAACTTTCCAATCACCTTTTTATTTTTAGAAGAGAACAACTCACTCTCTGGACTGTAATTACTCGTGTCATAGATATTAATGTCTCTTTTCATGTCTGAATAAACATCGTTGGTATTAATTTTCAAAATAAAACTATCTGTATCCATATAAAGTAGATTAACATCATTTTGATATTTCTTCCTCAAGTTATTATAAAAGTAATCATACATTAATGACTTTGATAAATCAAGAATTGTTGTTCCAATATAAATAGGTTTGTTCATTTCAATACTCTCTTTAATCAAATGGATCGCACAAAAGTTCTCAGTAAAGACCTCAGCTCGAGTAAAACTCGGTCTATTAATTAATTTTGATGCTTGTTCCCAAGATGTTGATAGTCTGATATTTTGTCTTTTCCTCACATTCTCCATAGTCTTACCAAAGACCGCATTATTCATCAATTTATAAAAGTCTTTCTCAAAATCTGTTTTTGACTCTGTTCTTCTTTGTGTATTAAAATCAATGTACCCCTTTAACCAATGACTTTGATTGAACTTTAGAACCCTATGGATCTTCTCTACTCTTAGACCTTTTGATAAATATTGTCGCAAATTTCTTTGGTGTAGAACATAATTTTTCTTGTTATATAATGTAGTAAGTAATTTTTCTGTTGATTCACCTATATCAAACGATCGTTGATAATCACTCAACCATTCTTTCTTTGGACTTTCTTTCTCACAAGCAAATGGGAGATCTTTGTGTAGGTTATGGAGTTCCTCTGGATATTTTAAATCAATTTCAAAATAATAACCAACTTTTTCTTCATCCAATTCTTTTTGTGTAGAGATACATACATCTTGTAAAACGTTTTTGTAGTCTTTTTCCTTTACCCATCTAAGTTTTCCATAAGGAAGAGCCTGAGACATTGCCCAGCCATACAGGTTGTTCGCGTCATAGTACATCAAGTAAGAACTCTCTTTCGTTGGATCATAATTTGGAAGATATTTGTTATTTGCTTTTGCGTATCTACTCGAGCAGACTTGTGAAATTCCACCTCTTTTTGCCTTTTCAATCATCAAAAGCATATCAACATCGGTTATCAAATCCAAATCTTGTTTTGTCATTTTCAACATCGCACTCCAGGCCAATCCAGGTGCTGTGTAGTAGTGAGCAGGATCCAATCCATATCCAGTGCGACAAACAGATCTAAAGGCTTCAAATACATCGGCCAATAAAAGCACATCAGTTTTGAGATACAAATCGTGATACTCGCCAAGATTCTTGATGTTATATTTTTCCCAAACATTTTGTGCGTGTACATAATCTTTATCAGATATATGACTATTATTTAATTTGTTATAGAAATTTTCTTTTGAAGGAAGTTGTGTTTCATTGAATCTCTCAAATGAGTCCATATAGTCATAGGGGTAAATTCCCTTTTGTGTTAGAAAATCTTTATCTAAAAAATACTCTGAAAGACATGGAAACTCTTTTAGATTTTGAACCAAGTTAACCAATGGACTTGCCATGAATTTAAATGTATCAAGAAATCTGATATGAGTAATAGGAGATGTGTGAATTGTTTTTGTGAATGAAATGTATTTCTGATCCGTGTTTGGAATTGCTGAGATACTTCCAGAAGTCTTTGAGAGTTCCTTGATAAATAGATGTGTATCATAATGAGCGTTGTTATGAAGAAAGACAGGAATGAAAGAGGGGAGTTGATAATTAATATTACAACTTTGATGAGCCGGACCTCTATATTTACCAGTGAGATGACAATGGTCTCTAACCTTTAGACCTTTACCAATTTTCTCCTCACAAATATGACAGACATTGTTTTTTATAAATTCCCTTTTTTCTTTACTTGTTAAGGACATTGGTTTATTGGTTTCTCTCATTATCTTGGTTAATCGAACACAGTCTTTTTCTAGTCGTTTCACAAACTCCTCTGGGGTATTTGAACCTCTATACATCTCTAACTTGTTATATTTATCACCAACGGATGATTTGATATAATAACAAAAACCACAAGGAGTATGTTTTTGATATTTATTTGTGTATGATTCTTTTGGATCTTGAGAAACAGTATCAATTTTTTCTAAAATACTTTCAAAATCAGCATATATAACAAATGGATGTTTGATCTTTTTATTTTCATCTTTGAATGTGATCTTTGAGCCTTCTTTAGGCATATTGATTACCGTTGATTTATGTTCGCCACAATAATTTGAATGTTTATCTAATCTTTCTTGTGAATTGAAGAAGTTAAGACAACGCAAACAAATATATATTTTATTTGTTCTCTTACAGACTTGTGGTTTTATTAATTTAGCAATATCTTTGATGTATGTATAATGTGAATTTTCGTCTGAATTAAAATATAGAAGATTAATATGAGTTTGTTTACAATTGTCAGAAAGCTTTAAAACCTGAATGTTGTTTGTTTCTGTTAGACCATAAACATTAACTGATAAATTATTCATCTTTTCAAATTTAGGAATATCATTTAAAGTCATCGGAAACTTTAGATCTTTCGTATTTAATGTATTCTCATATTTTTTATAATGAGATACTCTTTCATCATGAAAATGTGGAGGATGTAAGTGTGCTAAAATAGACCAGAGAAAACATTTATTGTCTTTATTTTTGATATTGATAACTGCTTTTCTATTTTTGATAACACTGGGTAAATCAATGTAAGAAGAAGCTTTTAGAGGATCTGATTTAAGAATATGAATGTCTATGTAAATAATTTTTCCTATATTGAATCCACTTCCTACGATTGAATTATCCACATCTTGCTCTTGTTTAATAAGTTCATCATAGACTCCTGATGTTTTAAAATCTTGATATGAAGATATAAAGTGTGGCTCAGTTCTCATGTATGGTGCATCTATAACTCCTTCATCCTTTGTCATTTCTAATTTTACTCCCATATAAAATTTAAGTGGTTTCATTTCCTTTAGTGTTTTTTCAATCAACGTTTGAACAGCAGGTTTAACTATTTCTACAGCATCAACTATAGACTCTGGTTCAGGAGGTTTGAAGTTAAAGACTCTTATTTTAATATGTCCTTTGAATGCTCCATCAGAGTTTTTAGTTGTGATAAAATTTGATAAATGTAGATTTGTTTTAAGATGTATTTTGAAGCCTTTCTTGAGGATATTTTTATTACATGTAGAACAGTGTTTTGTTTCAGGTGGAAGAGGGGAAAGTTTGTTTAAAATGTTGTATGTATGTTTTGCGGTGAGAATATGTTGTTTATAATATTTTACTTCCTTCTCGCAAGTATCACAATAAACCATATTTATAGCGTGAGAAAACGTGGTGTTTTATATATATCACTGTGCTTAAAATAAAACACTTTTGAGCTTTACAGCTCCGTTTTATATATATCACTGTGCTTAAACTAAAACACTTTTTCACTCAGAATCATCTAAGTCATAACTATCACATGAATACTCAGAATCATACTCAGAGTCATCAATAAAGCTACTCTCATAACTATCATTTGAGCACAAACTATTAGTATCATAACTATCATCTGTGTTCAATGAAATACTATCATCACCATCAGCCAAGTTCAATGAAATACTATCATCACTATCGTCCGAGTTCAATGAAATAGTAAAATCTTCACTGCTGTATTGACTCATATTTAATTAGCAAGAAAAATATTCCCATCAATATCTATATACTTTCTTTCATTAACAGATTCAATCTCTACAATTTTTATATCAAAAGTTATCTTTAAATAATCTCTAACTATCATAGAACGAAATGACATTTCACCAGAAATATTAACATCATTCATTTTACTTAGATCTACACCCTTTGGATTATTAAAGAAAATACAAATGTCTCCTCTAGAATTATTAATGGTCTTATCATTCTTTTTCAAAGTATCGTGGTCAATCACTTTTTCAAGCTTTGAATAAATTGCCAGGAGTAGAGGAGAAACTTTTGTTAGATTTACTTTAATGGATGTCTTTCCAGGTATAGTTAGAGCTCTTCCTTTAAATGAAATAGAGGGGCTCATGTTATTTTCCATAACTGGTTTTACCCAAAAATTTCCATATTTATCTTTGTTCAATTTAACATCTTTGACATATTTTTCTATATCTTCCACCGAAGTAGAGATTGATTGAAATTTGTCTTTTGTGCTTTGAAACATTGTATTTATTAATGAATAAACTTGCGTTTAGTTTAAGTAAAAATTTACCACATAAATATGATAAGTTCTGAAGGATATTTAGAATTTCCAGACTCTCCATATGATAAATTAGAGAATTGTCCGGCTTGTGATAGAGTGGGGCTTAATGATGAGGATTCATATAAACAATGTTTATTCTGTGATTATATTCTAATTAATGATAATAAGAAATATAAAAAAACATATAACTCTTTTAAATTAGAACCAAAAATGAATTACTTTACAAGATTAATAAGAGAGATGAATGTTAAGCATTATGGTGATAATACACCATTTCTTACAAGGAAAGAGACTCTTTGTATTGAGGAAATGTATAAGGGTTTAATGATATTTATTATTCAAAATAATTTTAATGGAAATGTTAATACAAGATACTACATAAATAAAATAATGAATTATTTTGAAATTAAACCAGAACTCAGGATAAAATATAGAGTTTCTAAAATAGCTCAAAAAAAGTTGGATGACTTGTTTTCCAAATATATAAATGAATGATTTTTTACCCGTTTGGGAAAATAAGATAAAATTTAATAACCATAAAAACATTCCAAATTCATTGAGATGTCTAATAGTTGGTTCAAGCGGATGTGGGAAAACCTGTTTACTTTTAAAGATGCTCCTTGGTCCTAATTTTTTAGATTATGATAATTTAATAATTTTTACAAAGTCAAGTTTTCAACCCGAGTATCAACTACTCTCACAGGGTTTTAATGCAGGTCTTAAAAAGGAAGACATTATCGGTTTATTTAAACTTCAAAACAAACTGAATGATTATAATATTGAAGATATAATACAATTATTTTGTGATACACAGAAATCAAAATCGAAACCCATAACTTGTATTCTCAGTGATAATACGGATGATATACCTTCACCTCAAGATTTAGATAAATCAAAAAAGAACCTCGTCATCTTTGATGATTGTGTTAATGAGAGAAACCAAACAGTAATGGATAGCTACTATACAAGAGGGAGACATTCTTCTTGTAATTGTATATATCTTAGTCAATCATATTTTCAACTCCCTCGACGCTCAATAAGAAACAATGCCAATACTTTTATTTTATTTAAGTTAAATTCAATAGATGTAAATAATTTTTGGAGAGATAATTGCTCTACGTTATGTAGTAAAAAAGAATTTGAAAATTATATGAAACACACGATTGGAAAATATAAATATATTGTTGTGAAACAAGATGAGATACTAAATGATATTTTTCAATAAATAAATACAGAAAATGAATACTGAAGAAAGAGAAAGAAAGTTTAAGGAACATCAACAATTAGTTTCAAAAGTTGTTAAACAACAGGAAGAGATAAAGAAGAAACGGAGACAGAAACTAACTGGTGAAGAAGCCTTTGAAAGAAAACAAGAGAAATTCTTTAAACCACTTTTGAAAACTCAACACTCACCTACAGTACCCACGGTAGAATTTACTCCGAAAAAACTTCAAATGCTCAAAGATTTTAGTCAGATAACAAAACAAGAACTTGGTGAATTAGAATATGATGACGAGGGATTATTTCGGAAACTTGAGCAGGTAAATCAACCCCCTAATTATGTTGTGGAAGCTCTTCAAAACAATGAATATTCTGCGGGTTCAAAAACCAGAGCAGGTCTCATTCCAACAGAAGAACCAGCAGTGTTTCATCTTGTGGAAGAAAAGGTATTGATATTTAATGATGAATTGATGTTCTTGAGTTCTACTCAACCAAATGTTAAATTAACTCCAAGATTAATGTTTCTTCTAACAAACCCCGGATTCAGCGGTTCAAAATATTTTGAGGAACCACTTGATATGGAAAGAGAGGAAGATAGGGTATATATTGAGTTGTTAAATACACTTGATTATGGAGTTTCTGTTGCTGGTAAAAGTAAGAAGAATGAGAAGGAGAAACATATTATTGATGCTTTAAGTAAGCTTGGTTCGGGTGTTAGTTTTCTTCCAAATGACCCATCACAATTAGTTAATAGGCTATTATTGTTATTAGGTAGTAAGAAGGCTGGAAACAACAATTGTTTTAATGAATCCTCAGCCATTTTAGATCAGTTGATGAACATGAAAATAATTAATAAATGTCAATACAAAGATATTTTATTAGATATTAAATAAGATGAGAAGCACAATTCTTAGTTTTAATTTCACAACGAGCGATTACACAGCTTCATTCCCTTACCCACTACAACTTGACCCCCTTACCTCATATGAGGCATCTTTGTTGTCAATGGAAACTTACAATACCCTTTTTAATATCACAGAGAAAAACAACAAGTTTAGTTATAATCCAGGCACTGCCGACAAAACTATAACTGTTTCACCTGGAGCTTACGAGATTTCTCAAATATCTTCAGAAGTCTCTCGCCTTATGAAAGAAAAAGGTGATGAACCAAAAAATATTGTAATAGATATTCAAACACACACTTCAAAATCAACTATTAAACTGAAAAATAATTATAAAGTTGATTTCACGATTGAAAATTCGTTCAGAGAGCTATTGGGTTTCTCTTCAAAAAAGATTGAAAATAACGGGACGTTTTACAGTGATAATGTTATCCAAATATCCTCCGGTATAAATTCAGTATTAATTCATTGTGATTTGATTGATGGTGCTTATAACGATGGAATAAGAACAAATACAATATTTTCATTCAGTGCATACTCAACCCCGATTGGTTATAAATTTAATATGGAACCAAAAAATCTTGTCTATTTACCTGTGTCAGGAAAAACCATATACAGAGTAAATTTTAGGATAACCGACCAAGATAATCGTATGATATCCTTTAATGATGAAATTATATCCATCAGAATTCACCTACGTGAAGTTTTTCAATAAATAAATAATGGTTATTGTAAGAAAACACGAGTTGGGAAAATATAAAATAATTACAGGGGAGGGCATGTTCCTTTCACCAGACTATACAAGGTATGTGGGTAAAGGATACTATAAACCTAAGAGACAACGGGGTGTGGGTCATCAATTTCGAAATAAAGGAGATGGGATAATTGATACTCTAATGGGTATTGGTTCAACCATTCTTAAACATAAAGACCTAATTGGTTCAACTGCTTCTCTCATGGGAAATGTAGCAGGTGTTGTAAAGAGTATAAAAGATGCTCAAAAGGAGTCCCATAAATTACAAGCAATCAAAGAAATTAAAAAAGGTAAAACTCAACTATCTTCACAAGAACGACAAAAAATCATTAAAATACTTGGGTCAGGGTTTCAACAATTTTAATACTATATAAATACAAGTATGGAAGCGATTGATAGTATCTATGATTTGGATGATACGATTATCATTTCAAACTCTACTAAAAAGGAAGACTATTTTAAGGTAAATGCTATTACAGGAACCGACTGGAATTCAAACGGAACAAAAAGTTTTGAAATAAATAATCAACAAACTTACTTGAATATAGCTGATAGTTTCTTGCTGTGTAAATTTAAATTCACTAAGGCTGCGAATAATACTAATGCTACACTCGTAAATGATTTCTTCTGGAAAATGTTTGACAGTGTTCGCCTGTATATTGGAACACAAGAGGTTGAAGCGGTTGATTATGTCTCTGCTACATCTGAAATGATGAAATTTACACTATATTCGTTTGGTGATAGAATGGGTAAGGGAGCTGTTGAAGGCTTTATTCCTGATATGTCAACGGGAACAAACACAGACCCTGGTTATAGTCAAAGGAAGTCAATGTATAATGATGACGCAAAAGCTGAGAATAGTTTTACCGTAGCAGTACCTCTTAAAGGTATATTTGGATTTTGTGATTATGATAAAGTTTTGTATGGTCTTAAAATTAGATTTCAACTACAAAGGAATGATAATGTAAATAGATTGCTTTTTGGGGCTGAAAATGCTTTTGGCGACAATAATAAATTTGTTATTAATGATTTGTGTTGGTATATCAATGAATATACTCCTAATCTTAAAACGGAGGAGATGTTAAATAGAAGACTTAACTCAAAGAAACCGCTAAATGTATCATACCTTAAAAGAAGATGTCAACACGTTAAACTGGAACACACTACCTACACTTGGAATTTGGGTGTTCTTGAAGGAAAGCCACGATACCTATGGCTCATTTTTAAAAAACCAGATGGAGAGGAGGGTACTAATAAGAATAATGCGCTGAGTGATAATGCTAAGGTGAAACAACTTCGGGTTTCTCTTGATGGCACATTTTATCCGCGAGATAGATTGGAAATTGATTGGGAAAAAAATGATTATGCGGAAGCCTACAAGTCCTACCAAAAAGTGTGTGAAAGTAATGGTAATAATGATCCTATTTTGGATATGGTTGCATTTAAAGGTTTATATACAATCTACGCAATTGACCTGAGTTCTCAAAAGGAAACTATAAAGTCTAATCGAGTGGATACTTCTCTATACATTGAAAGAGGGGAGAATGAAGAAGTTGATGCTTATTGTTTGCTTTTGGAGGAAACAGAATTACAGATTAATACAGATAATGGTGTTATGATTAATATCACATAGGTTTTTTCTCATAAATAAATGGTAGGGGTATATGTTAATCAAATCAATCTTAATAAATTAACATCTTGTATTCAAAATCAAAAGCCTTGTATTATTAATGTTAATACAATTCAAAGAAAAGGAGCTGTAAGAATTGATGTTTTACTCACACACACACAAGTAAAAACACTAAATGATGTTGGATCACTTAAAATTAAAATGACGAAACCTATGTTAAAGAAATATTCAATAGACGAGTCAAGAGGAGGATTTCTCCCGTTTCTAATTCCTTTATTTGCTGGTTTAAGTGCGGCGGGAGCATTGACTGGTGGTATTTCAGCAGCGGTAAAAACTGCTAACGAAAGGAAGGCACAACTAAAAGCTCAAAAAGAATTGGAAAGACATAACAAGGAGTTGGAGAAACAAATTAGTGGAAGTGGTGTAATTGTAGATTTTGCTCAAAAACTTGAAAGTCTACCTGATAAAGCTAGATTGTTGGTTGGTGATATGCTTTCCTCTATCGCTCAAGCGGGTGTTAAACTAACTAAACGGGGTAATGGATTGTATCTTTCTCATAAATAAATGGATAAATGGTTTAAACAATTTGGAAAGAATACAACGTCAAATATAGAACTAGCCAAGTATTGTAAAACACTAAAAATTGATAATGTGGTAATCTGTATGAGAGATGAATTAATACATATAAATAAGAATACAAAGAATATTATTATGAATTTAGACACACAGAATGGTTCTCATTGGGTTTGTATTCATAATAGTCAGGATAAATATTATTTTGATAGTTATGGTATGCCACCACCTGTTGAAGTAATACAATTCTTACAGAATGGTGTTTATCAAACATTTCAAGTTCAAGAAATTAATTCTAAATGTTGTGGTCAATTATGTTTATATGTATTATTTCAACTCAACAATAATGAAAATTTTTATGATATCATTTTTAATCTAATATAAATGACTTATGTTGGAAAAGATGGTTCTATCTTTGGAAAATCCTCTCAGGATATTGATTTATCAAATTATTATACAAAGGCACAGGCTGAACGACAAAAATATAGTGTAAGTAAAAATATTAATATGAAGAATACTTATAAATTAATCAATTATCCAAACCCTACAGATGCGAATGACTTAATTAGATTAAGTGATTTATCACAATATATATTTTTAAAGAAAACAGCACGTTTTGTGAAAGAAGTAAAATTTACAACCACAACACCTGGTTATACTGACCATACACCTTTCCTCATTGAATTTAACTACCTGCTTACAATTGAATTTTATAAAGAAGGACATTTAGTTAATATGCGAATTAATAAATGGGGGTATGATATGCCTGATTTAGGGTATAATTGGTCTTTTTCAATAAACATAGAAGACCTACATGATTTAAATCAGTCTCGTAAAGAAGAATATTATCCACTTGGTGAGGATAAGGATTTATGTGGAAGTACAATTAGTAAACAACAAATACGTGATTTTAAGAAAAGAAAAATATATGATAGTATAGCGATGGTTCGCATGACAAAGAAGGAAGGTAATGAGATAAGGATAGAAAGCCGAGGAATACAAACCGATTTGGTAGTGGGAAGATGGGGTGGTATTACCTGTCATAATATTAATCTCACATATATTTCTGATACATAAATGGCAGGAAGAAGACTACAAGAGAATTATAATTTTTGTATTCAAGGATACCTACAAGAAAAGGGTGCTCGGTATTACATACCTTATGATTTGGAGCATATACATGGGAATTTTGTCATTAAAAACTGGCCTTATACTGATATTGTTAAACCCACAAATAGAGACTTGTTTAAAATATTAAATAAAAATGAACTTCTCAAAGTTATGAAATATAAAACTCTTTTAGAAATCGTCAACAAATCTTATTGGTATCCTATTATGAGAAAAATAATTATAGATACAAGAATATCTCAAAATCCAGATGAGTATATGTATAATATTCTTTGGGGTTCAAACTCAAGGGTAGCAAGGGATGAGGAAGGAGTTGAAGAAGAGAAGGAGGAAAGAGAGAAAAAGGAGAAGGAGGAAAGGGAGAGGGAGGAGAAGGAGGAGAGGGAGAAAAAGGAGGAGAAGGAGGAGAGGGAGAAAAATGAGAAGGAGGAAAGGGAGAAAAGGGAGAAGGAGGAAAGGGAGAAAAGGGAGAAAAAGGAGAAGGAGGAGAGGGAGAAAATGGAGGAGGAGGAGAGGGAGCAAAGAGAGAGGGAGGAAAAATATAAAAAGATGGAAATCATTGAGATTCATAAAAGATTGAGTGTATTAAAGCAAATAAATCAATCTCAACGCACCGAAGAGGAAATTAAAGAATTAACAACTCTTATGAAGATAATGGTTTCAAAAATAAGAACGTCAATGTCTTCAATTTCAGGGAGGAGATTTAAACGAGAAAGTGGTGAAGAAGAAGAAGAAGAAGAAGGAAAAGATTATGTGATTGATGATGTTGGTGTCATTGACTTTAGTTAGTTTTTATTTGTAAATAAATGGAGGAGAGAGTGAAGGCATTCCTTAGGATTCTTTATGTTTTAAAAATAAAGATTGAAATGTATATGTTGAAAACCAAAAAGGTTTTGATACTCTGTCGGAATTTTTCTGATAAATAAATATGAGTTATTGTCTCAAATGTAAAAAGAAAACTAAATCTAAAAATATCTCTTATGTTAAAGCTAAAAATAATAGAGTTTATCAAAAAGGAATATGTCAAGTATGTGGCTCTAAAAAGTGCCAATTCATCTCTCCTAAAAGAGAAGGAGACATACAAAAGTTTCTGTCAGGAAGTAAATTTACAACAACTGGAATTCCAGGGGAATTACACCTTCCAGGGTATTCTTTCTGTGGTCCAGGAACAAACTTGGATAAAAGATTAGATGAGGCTGACAATCCTAAACCTTGGTCTAAACCTACAAATAGGGTTGACGAAGTGTGTATGAAGCATGATATTGCTTATGGGAAAACCACTACGTTGACTGAAAAACATAAATCCGACAGCGAAATGTTGTATAATTTGTCTTTGATACAAAATCCAACGTTGAGAGAGAAAGTTGATAGGTTTATTGTGAGAAATTTGATAAATGCTAAATTGAAACTTGGTCTTGGTTATTCCTCAAAAAACTATTAGGCTCTAATGATGTCATCAAGACTGAGGAGCTTTTGGCTGAAGAATTACACAAACCTATAATCACAAAGTTTAAAAGAAGGAAGGTTTATTCTAAATACACTGACCACATATGGTCCGCTGATTTAATTGAATTGAATAATGACAGGGGATACAGGTATGCTTTAACCGTTATTGATTTGAGGAGTAGATTTGCCTGGGTTGTCCCTTTAAAAAATAAAAGGGGTGATACTTTAATGTTAGCCTTTAAGCTAATATTTGATCGGGATAAAAGGAAACCAAAGAAGTTATGGACTGATGAGGGAACAGAGTTCTATAACAAAATATTCATGAAATTTCTTAAGGGGAAGGGTATTAAATTATACAGCACCTTTAATGAAGGAAAGGCAGTTGTTATTGAGCGTTTTAATCGTACTTTAAAAGAGAAATTATATAAAAAATTCACACAACTCGGTTCTCAAAAATGGGTGTATTTAATTCAGGATATTGTAGATAATTACAATAATACAGTTCATTCATCAACACAATCAAAACCATCAGAAACATTTACAAAATTAGAATATGAAAAGGAGATTAATTTGAGAAAGCCCAAGTTTAAAGTTGGTGATATTGTAAGAATATACAAATGGAAAAGTCATTTTGAGAAAGGTTATACACAAAAATGGACTCGTGAATTATTTAAAATCATTGATGTAATGGATACAGTCCCTTGGACCTACAAATTATATGATTTAAATGGAGAAGAAATCTTGGGTTCATTTTACTCACAAGAATTACAAAAAACACAAGTAAGCAGGTAATACCCTTGAAAATAATAAATAAATAAATAAAATGTAATGGGGATACGTTTTTAAATCTGTGAACCCCAAACACAGAATCCCACAACTTTTTAGTTGGGGCTTAACTTTTGTGTGTGTATAATGGGGATACGTTTTTAAATCTGTGAACCCCAAACACAGAATCCCACAACTTTTTAGTTGGGGCTTAACTTTTGTGTGTGTATAATGGGGATACGTTTTTAAATCTGTGAACCCCAAACACAGAATCCCACAACTTTTTAGTTGGGGCTTAACTTTTGTGTGTGTATAATGGGGATACGTTTTTAAATCTGTGAACCCCAAACACAGAATCCCACAACTTTTTAGTTGGGGCTTAACTTTTGTGTGTGTATAATGGGGATACGTTTTTAAATCTGTGAACCCCAAACACAGAATCCCACAACTTTTTAGTTGGGGCTTAACTTTTGTGTGTGTATAATGGGGATACGTTTTTAAATCTGTGAACCCCAAACACAGAATCCCACAACTTTTTAGTTGGGGATCCCTAACCCAAACCCATCCCTAACCCAACCCCATCCCTAACCCAACCCCATCCCTAACCCAACCCCATCCCTAACCCAACCCCATCCCTAACCCAACCCCATCCCTAACCCAACCCCATCCCTAACCCAACCCCATCCCTAACCCAACCCCAACCCTAACCCTAACCCTCACATTCAAAATCCCAACCCTAACCCAACCCCATCCCTAACCCAACCCCATCCCTAACCCAACCCCATCCCTAACCCAACCCCATCCCTAACCCAACCCCATCCCTAACCCAACCCCAACCCTAACCCTCACATTCAAAATCCCAACCCTAACCCAACCCCATCCCTAACCCAACCCCATCCCTAACCCAACCCCATCCCTAACCCAACCCATCCCTAACCCTCACATTCAAAATCCCAACCCTAACCCAATCCCATCCCTAACCCAACCCCAACCCTAACCCTCACATTCAAAATCCCACCCAAACCCTAACATAATCTTTTTTTTATTCTTTTTTTAAAATATGTATTTCATTTTTTTTTTTTTCCTCTTCTTCCAATTCTGTCTTTCAAGGCTTTCAAGTTTGAAGAAGTAGAAATGGGAAGAAAGAATTTTCCAGCATTTTCTTCCTCGAACTTTCTTGATATTGCTTAAATCAAGCGTCATTAAACAAAGAACATTGTTCATTGCTTTAGAATCCAAAGAGTCTCCAAGATGGACCCCACAGGTAGAGTCTCCAAAATAAAACCAACTTTCCAAGTTCCCAAGGTATAACCACATTCCTGTTGAGCCTCCAAGATAGGTATCACATTCCGAGTCATCAAAACAAAACCCCCATTCCGAGTCTCCAAAAATATAACCATCTTTCCAAGTCCCCAAGGTAGAACCACAATTTTCAGAAATATTGGGGGTTTCCGTGATAAGTCTCACATAGTATAACTGCGGACCATCAGGGAAAACTTCCCTTTCCCAATTTTTTAGGGTTTCTATGATGTGTCTCACATAGTATAACTGCGGACCATCAGGGAGAACTCCCCTTTCCCAATTTTTTAGGGTTTCTATGATGTGTCTCACATAGTATAACTGCGGACCATCAGGGAGAACTCTCCTTGCCCAATTTTTTAGGGTTTCTATGATGTGTCTCACATAGTATAACTGCGGACCATCAGGGAGAACTCTCCTTGCCCAATTTTTTAGGGTTTCTATGATGTGTCTCACATAGTATAACTGCGGACCATCAGGGAGAACTCTCCTTGCCCAATTTTTTAGGGTTTCTATGATGTGTCTCACATAGTATAACTGCGGACCATCAGGGAGAACTCCCCTTTCCCAATTTTCAGAAATTTGTGGGTCTCCAATGTATGACTTGTATTCTGGCTCATCAAGGTAGAACTTGTTCAGTGGGTTTTGTTTTGATAACTCACAACAAGTATCATCATGGTAAAACTCTTTTTCAGGATTTTGTGGATCTCCAAGGTATAACTCTTTGGCTGGGTCATCAAGGTAGAACTCGTTCTGGGGGTCTTGGTTGTTCAAAATGTCTTCAAACAAAAAAATAACTTCATCCCAAGTTGTGTTAAAAGCAGAATTTTCATTTCGTATCTCAGATACAATTTCCTGTGAAAGAAAATAACAATGTATTAATTTAATACAATATTTTTATTTGTATAAATCAAGCTCTATGAATATTAAAATAAACTTTGTTAACTCTTACATGAGTCTCATCTAAAAAAAAAAAAAAAAAAAAAAAATTAAATAAATAAATAAATAAATAAACAAACTTACCTCCATTGATAAGAGGTTCGAGTCCAGTTCATCAATCTGAAGGTTGAGTTCTACACAGGTAGTAGGACTCCAAGGAATAGCAAAGTTATCCCATTCCATTTCGGCATAGGAGTCCATTCTCAAGTGAAGCAGAAAGCGTGTTTGAAAAAGCCTGTGTGGTCGGTGCCTTTTATAAGAAGGGCTGGGTGTGTGTCATTTCCTGTGGAAATTCCCTGGGCGTGTCTTAACTGGAAATGATGTGATGGAAATTCCCTGAAAATGATGTAATGTTTTACCTGGAAATGATACAATGCTGAAGAGTTTATAAAGTGGGTGGGACTTAGCAAAAGTGGGCGGAGCTTAGCAAAGGGGGCGGGACATAGCAAAAAGTGGGCGTGGCTTAACAAAAAGTGGGCGGGCCTATTAAAAAGTGGGCGTGGCTTAACAAAAAGTGGGCGGGGCTTAGTAGAAAGGTGGGCGTGGCTTAACAAAAAGTGGGCGTGGATTACCAAAAAGTGGACGGAGCTTAACAAAAAGTGGGCAGAGCCTACCAAAAAGTGTGTGGCACTGGAGGCGCTCAAACAAGAACATTGAGGGAGGTTTACCATTTTATCTTAGCTCAGTTAAAATATCTTAATAAAGAACCAAACTCAAACATATTTTTTGTTAATATATTAGATGGTGAAGAGAGTGGCAAGAGAATTAAATTATTTCCCACGCATAAACAAATATTTGTAGGGTCGTTGTTTGAGTGGGTTATATTCACCAGATGATATTAAGAGTAAAAGGTTAAAAGGTTCATAAGGTCAGAAGGATCACAGGTGTTTAAGTGGTCTAATGAATAAGGATAACATGTCAAAAGGTTAGAAGGTTCGTAAAGAACAGGGTGAGAGAAATAGAGGTCTTTAGGGGCAATGAGGGAGGGAATGGGTCAAAGATTAATCTGCCAGATGATATGTAGAAGAAGGATGATAGGTCTATAAGAGAAAACAAATATTTGTAGTGTTTGAGTGGTCTAATGAACAACATTAAGGATAGGTACTACAGACAAAAGGTTCATAAAGATGAGGGTGGGAGAAATAGAG
>NW_027616872.1:167500-176929 GCF_964187855.1 Myxine glutinosa | reverse complement strand
AGAGCAAGAGGACGGAGTGCGTCCCGCGGCGGTTTATATTGGTTTCTCACCGAACCTTCGCGCACTTTCTCGGGGGTTCCCGCTCCGCCCTCTCTTAGCCAAACCCCTTGTTCTGGGTTGGATGAGCGGGGCCGACTTACTCCTCCCCCCTATGACGAGGGGGGCGACCCGTCTTCTCTAGCCACTCCCCTTGTTCGTAATGGCCACAAATGTCGAAAACAGGTCAGCAGCTGCAGGTAATGCACCGTCACGTTGCACAGCAGTTCAGTACTGCAATAAACGGTTGCTGTCAAAGCTCAAGTGGGGGAATCCCTGGCACTTGAGCTGCCATGGATCATCGGAGGGGCCTACGCTTATTTCGTTTGATGCAATGCAGAGTCAATCTAGTGGGAAACACATATTTAGCCTACATAGAATAAGGAAATAAGCTATTTAAAAAGATATATCGTGGCCTGTCTGTAGGTTCATGGAATTAACTAGGGGGACGTCTTTCGATCTTATTTACTCTACGAGGGCCAGTTAAAACACAGCAAACCAGTTCTCACATTCTTTACACTTTCCAAATTCGTTACAATATATATATTGTTGCGGAACCCGACGTCGGCCTTTCCCACTTACCAAGGGGGGATTAATCCCCTCTTCTATAACTGACCGACGTGGTCCCTGACGCTGCCCAGCGACCTCCAGAAAGGCCGGTGGCACAGCCCTGTTCGTACCGCGGACAGATGTTAATTGCCGAGCGGTTTTAGCAATCGCGGCATGAACTATTAATAATGACTAGACCCGATTCCTGAACGTTGGCCAAATCGTGCCACAGGTATTCAATTTGGAAAAGACAAAGACGACGGATGTGAAGAAGAAGAAGACAAAAGGTTGGAAATACGAATATAATTTATTACTACTATTTACACAATGAAAGAAACCAAGGAAGAAGGAAGGATAATAAAATAATGGCAGAAAGAGGGACGGACCAGAGGGACACAGAGCAATTTCTAGCTTAACTAAACAGGCTTAACTTACACCCCAGGACAAGACACACAGAACAAACTCACGTACACAGAAGGATGGAATGGCAGGAATGAAGGACTGGAAGGAGAGAGGAAGGTTCAGCTGGGGCAGATGGTTCGGGCTTGATCCTGCACGGGACGTCGGGCTGGACCTCGACGGCCACCGATGCCACCGATCCTGGTTCCCGTGGGGTAACAAGTCGAAGATGCCTGGTGGGGGGGGGGGGGGGGGGTCTGGCGTGACGAGTTCTCTCTCTCTGCTCTGCGGGTTCTCTGATGCACTCTCAGGACTCTCTTGAACTCCCTTCAACTCCTTTGAACTCCCTTCGACTCTTTTGAACTCCCTTCAACTCCTTTGAACTCCCTTCAACTCTCTTGAACTCCCTTCAACTCTCTTCTCTCTCTCGAACTCCTGGCAAAGGCTTCCGCGCGCGTTTATATATCGCCTCGGGCGATCAAGCCGCCGGCCTCCAGGACACGCCCATCGGTGAGCTCGCCTCGGCCCTGATTGGTCGCGAGGGCTCACTGATCCCGCCCTTAGGGGAGGCGTTGGCAAGGCCACGCCTTGTTTCCGGCGCTGGGCTGACTCCTCCCACCTTCTGCTCCAAGATGACCTCGTGGCTAATGGAGTCTTGCAGCGAAAAAACCACAACCCATAGCAGCAGCAGAATGCAGCAAACCGCCCAAGGCAGTTGGCAATTGACGAAAGGGGGGATGTGCAGGGAATCTACCTTATTCCACTTCGGTGCAATGCAGTATTAATTAATGGAAGACACAGCCTTAACCTAATACACATAATAAGGAGATAACTACTGAACAGGGAGGAAATCTATGATTTGCTACGTGATTGTTTATGGAATAACTACGGGCACGACCTTTGACCTTTATACACTGAATGGAGGAAGGAGGGTGATATTTTACAACACACAAAAAAAACACAATTCTCAAATCCATAACAATATATATATATATATATATTGTTACGGTCCGCGGATAAGGATGTTGTTTGCCGAGCGGAGGCACCGCGGCCGAACAGTTACCCCGATTAACCCTTCCCGAACGTTGGCTGGATCGCGCCACAGAGATTCAATATGGAAAAGACAAAAGCGACATGGATGTGAAGAAGAAGAAGAAGACGAAAAAAAAGGTTGAAAATACTACTAAATTTATTTACTATTTACAGGCTCAAAATAACGAAGGAGAAGGAAGGATAAGAAACTAATATACAGAAGCTTTTAGAGACACAGTGAAAATTACTAGCTTATTTAAACAGGCTTAACTAAATCCCCAGGGACAAAACAAACAGAACAAACTCACGTACACAAATGGGGAACTTGCAGGCAGGAATGACAGGAGGTGGGTGGCTGGAGCTTGATCCCGCACGGGACGTCGGGCTGGACCTCGACGGCCGCCGATGCCACCGATCCTGTCGTGTGCGCGGGGTAACGGGTCGGAGCTGCTTGGTGGAGCCAAGCCAACGCTGCTGGTGGGGTGGTCTGGCGTGACGGGTTCTCTCTCCCTCTCTCACTAACTCCAGGACTCTTTCTCTCTTGCTTAGTCCGACTCTTCCTCACCACCGACAACTCAACGCAACCACTGACCACTCAACGCAACCACTGACCACCACTGACGACCAACCCAGCTCTGACCAAAACCACACAACTCAGTTCTTCGCAACTTCTTGCGCGCGCGCCTTTATAGCGCCTCCGGCGATTAAGCCGCCGGCTTTGAGGACACGCCCATCGGTGTGCTCACCTCGGCCCTGGTTGGTCGCGCGACCCTCTGGCTCCACCCTTGATGACGACGGGCGGGCACGCCTTTCTTCCCCGACCCGAGCACATGTTCAATGGTGGTTTTGGGGCGAAAACAGCCCACAGCTGTAACAAACTGGCAAACTGCCCAGTGCAGTTGGCAATGGAGACTTGGAGGGGATGTAGCTGGAAATTGAGGCTTGGCAATGGAAGTTTTGGGAGTGGGAATGGGGAATGAAAGGACTCTATCTCATTTCGCTTGGTGCAATGGAGTGTCATTTTAATGGAAGACAAGGCCTTACCCTAAAACACATAATAAAGATATAAGCTACTGAACAAGGGTATTATAGTGTCCTTCAATGTATGCTTTATGGAATTAACTACCGGAACGCCCTTTGACCTTTATACAACAGACTGGAGCAAGGAGGGCTCAGAATAAAGCAATAATTCATAACAATTTACAATACAATACAATCAAAAAAAATACAATCCTCATATCCGCAACAATATATATATATATATATATATATATATATGTATATATATATATATGCATGCCTACAATACTGGGTACACTTTTACACAGATGAAATAAAATCCCCTTAATTAAAAAAAATGAACTGAATGGAAAGACACCTATGGTTTTATGTTGGAGCAAATAGTCTTGAGGACCTGCAAAAACCTGGTTTTCACATTATATCATGCACTTAGATTTGCAATGGTTGAGTAAACAAGACAAAAATGGCATATTTTCTATATAAAATATTACATTCTCACTATGTCATTTTTTATTTCATCGTCTTTAAATAAAAATATGCATTGATGATTAAAATGATTTTATAATGATTATAATGTGATGATTTTCGCGATAGTCTTGTCGTATTTTTTTTCGTGTCTGCCTCGTTATGCACGAATCACACCCTGTAAAAGTGAAAAGGAACCTGCATCACTCAAAACCTGATTATGTGTAACTCAGGTCCCGTTTGTTGTGATAGCAAAGCAGTCACACGCTGGCAGACGACCACTCGTTTATGGATGACGTCAGAACTTGTTTTCGTGTCCACGTCCTCCGGTCCTGCATTATTCACGAATCCAGCGTCCAAAGTGCACTCGTTTTTATTTTGGTGAAAACGAAGCATGTAGCAGGTCTGATGCTTCATACTCGGATACTTCAATATATATCAATATACAAAATATTATAGTATACTTACTGTTTCCTGAAACTTTATTTTCCACTCAGATGTAACACTTAGTGTACCCAGTATTGTAGCCATGCACATCTATATATATATATATATATATATATATATATATATAATTATAAAATTGAAATCTTGCGTGTTTGTATGCAACATTCGATCGGTCCGGGGGCGTGGCTTACCCCTTTGAGAGAGTAGTAATATCCACCATTTTATTAACTCGCATAGCTTTGAGGCCTGTTTTAATAATAATAATAATAATGCATTTATTTTATACTAGGGCATGCCCGTACTATATATAAGCTAGGACGTGCCCGTACGTGGGTGCCCGTTCCTTGCCAAAAAAAAAAAAAAAAAAAAATTTGTGTAGGGGTGTGTGTGTGTAAACATCCTAGGGCGTGCCCGTACGTGGGTGCAAAAAAACATGCGTGCAAACAACAACAACAAAAAAAAACTTTGAAACCACGTGGCAGTAACGACCACAGAACCCCCCCCCCTCTATTTACATGAATGGTTTGGTCCATTCGCAACGACCACAGAACCCCCCCCCTCTATTTACATGCAATGGTTTGGTCCAAAGCGAACGGTTTGGTCCATTCGATGTGATTCGATGATTCGATGTGAATGGTTTGGTCCATTCGCAACGACCACAGAACCCCCCCCTCTATTTACATGAATGGTTTGGTCCATTCGCAAAGCCCTCTGCAAGCTCTCTGATTGGTTGAATCGTTTTTTGGACATAGCTCGGTAAGTAATTGTCCGATTAATATGAAACCTTGAAAAGGCACATCCTCGGGTCCCCAGCAATATACCTGGCAAGTTAAAAGTATATCGGACCCGTGGTTGTCGAGAAACAGCGGTCACAGACAAACGTACAAACGTACAGACAGAGATTACTGGAATTATAGATAGATAGCGCTTTTCAGGAAGCCCAAAGACGCTTTGACAGAGTGCAAAACATAATGCATAGCAAAACATAAAAACAATTGCAAAAAAAGAAGAATCAATAGGGAAATATTCAAAGCACAAAGGAGGGAGAAGGAGAGGAGATAGTCAGGGGTTAGATGCTGTGGGTTAAATGTTGAATGCAGTGTTGAACAGGTGGGTCTTGAGTGATGTTTTGAATGTGGTGAGTGAGGAGGAGTCTCTGATGGTGTGAGGTAGCGAGTTCCAGAGGGTGGGAGCAGCGATGGAGAAGGCCCTCTCCCCCCAGGATCTAAATTTGGTCTGGATGGGGGGGGGGGGGGGGTCAGGAGGTTGGTACCAGCAGAGCGGAGGTTGCGGGTGGGAGTGTGTCTGGAGAGGAGGTCAGCCAGGTAGGATGGGGCCAGGTTATGGAGGGCTTTATAGGTCAAGAGGAGGATTTTGTACTGGATTCCCTGGGAGATGGGGAGCCAGTGAAGCTTGTAAAGGACGGGGGTGATGTGGTCACGGGTCCGGGAATGGGTGAGTAGACGGGCAGCGGAGTTCTGAATGTATTGGAGTTTATTGGTGATTGTTGAGGGTGAACCATAAAGGAGGCTATTGCAGTAGTCCAGACGGGAAGTGATGAAGGCGTGGATGAGGGTTTCTGCAGCCACGGAGGAGAGGGATCGACGGAGACGGGCGATGTTTTTCAGGTGAAAGAAGGCTGTCTTTGTGATCTGTTTAGTGTATTTGTCGAAGGAGAGGGTTTGGTCAAAGATGATGCCAAGATTCCGGATGTGAGGGGAGGTGGATACTGGGAAACCGTCGATGTTGAGGGCAAAGTTATGGGTGGACTTGGTGAGCGTTTTTGGGCCAATGATGATTATTTCAGATTTATCACAGTTAAGTTTGAGGAAGTTGATTTGAAGCCAGGATTTTATTTCAGTGATGCAGTTTGTCAGGATAGAGTGGGTGGCGGTGGAGATGGACTTCGTGGAGATGAAAAGCTGGATGTCATCGGCGAAGCAGTGGAATTGGAGACCATGACGGCGGATTAAGTGACCGAGGGGGGACAGGTAAAGGATGAAGAGGAGGGGGCCAATAACTGAACCTTGGGGGACACCTTGGGGGAGGGGAGCAGTGGGGGATTTGCAGTTATTGATGGAGATGAACTGACGTCTGTCAGAGAGGTATGATTTAATCCAAGAGAGGGCAGTGCCAGTAATGTTAAAGGTGGTTTCAAGTCGGGTGAGGAGGATGGTGTGATCGATGGTGTCAAAGGCGGCGCTGAGGTCGAGGAGGATGAGAATGTTGAGGTTGCCAGCGTCCGAGGAGAGGAGAAGGTCGTTGGTGATTTTGAGGAGAGCAGTTTCAGTACTGTGGTTGGAGCGGAATCCGGATTGGAATGTTTCATACAGGTTATTGGCAGAGAGGTGATGTTTGAGTTGAGTGGCTACAGCGCGTTCCAAAACCTTTGACAGAAAGGGTAGGTTGGAGATGGGTCTGAAGTTATTTAGGGTGTCAGGGTTTAGTCCAGGTTTTTTCAGAATGGGGGTAACAGCAGCAATTTTGAGGGATGGTGGGACGATGCCTGTAGACAGGGAGGAGTTTATTGTTGCAATGATAAGTGGAGAGAGAGCAGGAAGGGAGGCCTTGACAAAGCTGGAGGGGATGGGGTCAAGAGTGCAGGTGGCAGTTTTCATTCCGATGAGGAGTTCAGAGAGGTCAGTAGGGGAGACTGGGGAGAATTGAGACAGGGGATGGCAGGATAAGTGGGGGCAGGTGGTTTGAGGGGGAGCGGGTGCGGCGGTGGTCAAGCTGTTGTAGATGTTTTCAATTTTGCGTTGGAAGAATGAAAGGAAGGAGATGCAGTTGTCTATTGTGAATGACTGGGTGGTGGTGTTCAGGGGGCTGAGGAGTTTGTTTATTGTAGAGAAGAGTGCTTTTGGGTTTCCGGAGCCAGAGTGGATAATTTGAGAGTAGTAGGCGGAGCGGGCACGGGAGAGGGCATCTTTATAGTGTTGTATGTGGTCCTTGTAGGCCTGGGAGTGAACTGTGAGACCTGTTTTATTGCGGAGTCTTTCAAGTTGGCGAGCACGAGTTTTCATCAGGCGGAGTTCAGGGGTAAACCAGGGAGCAGAATGGGCGAAAGAAACTGTTTTGGTTTTTATAGGCGCAAGTTGGTCAAGGCAGGAGGAGAGAGTGTGGTTGTAGTAGTCAGTGAGGTCAGAAGGGGTGTGGAGGTCAACGAAGGGAGAAGTGGACATTTTTTCAGAGAGGGTCGATGAGAATGAGGTAGGTGAAAGAGCGTTTAGCTTACGGAAGTTGATAGTGCGATAATGCCTTGGTGCTGGGGTGGGGATGTTGATGGTCAGAGTGATGGCTAGGTGGTCAGAGAGAGTGAGGTCGGAGCCAGAGAGATGGTACAAAATTAGTCCAGTAGAGCAGACAAGGTCCAAAATGTGACCACGGTTATGGGTAGGAAAGTTGACATGTTGAGTGAGGTTAAAGCAGGTGAGTAAATCAGTGAAGTCAGTGGTTAGCGTGGAGTCAGTGGAGTCCATGTGGATATTGAAATCACCAAGGAGGAGGATTGAGGGGGAGAGGGAACATAGCTGGGTCAGAAAGTAGGAGAAGTCAGACAGGAATGATGGGTGTGGTTTGGGAGGGCGGTAGACAACAGCCATGACTGACTGTGTGTGACCAGAGAGTTTAAAAGCCAGGTGTTCAAATGATGGAGCAGATGAGATGGAGATGAGGTTGGTCTTGATGTCTTGTCGGTGAATAACGGCAATTCCACCACCTCGGCCCTCCGAGCGTGGTTTATTGATGTAAGAATATCCATTGGGTGTGGTGAGGTTGAGCGTGTAGTAGTCCAGTGGTTGTTGCCAGGTCTCAGTGAGACAGAGAAAGTCCAGTTTATTTTCCAGGATGTAGTCGTTCAGGATGAGGCATTTGTTGTTGAGGGACCGGGTATTGAACAGGGTGAGCTTGATGTTGTTTTGTACGGCGGGTATGAATCCAGGTGATTTGGCCAGGGTTCGCAGACAGGAGGTGCGATTTTGTGCGTTGTTGTGACCAGGTGTGTTGGGACGATGAGTGGGAGTGCGCTGAGCCGACCAAAGGATGGGGATGGAGTGACCTGATTGTAAATAAACAAACTTACGACCGGAGCCACGGTGAATGTACCTGGGTCGACGCAGGAGTCCATTCGATTTGATTGCAGAGATGCATGATGGGGTGGAGCGGGTTTTAAGCAGGAGAAGCCTTGCTGCGGAGTACCGCAGAGCCATGCCAGCAGGAGCGAAGGGACGAGCACGAGGCCAAGGGTGAGGAGGCGAAACAATCGTCACAACCCACGGGAGTGGGCCCGAGGAAACAGCGAAGGAGCCGAGCAGGTGAAGCCAGGAGCAGAGCCAGCAGAGTTTTGTAGGCCCGTGGTGTCTTGCTCTCTCTCTCAGTTTTATTTCAAATCAAATTCGATATATCATTTCATTTTTCACAGTCGCTAACATAGTTTTAGACTCGGTTGAAAAAAAACGGGAAGAAAATCCGATGAAAGTTTCCGTTTATAGAACGAAATGAATTCTGAAAGGCTTGTATCTTCAAGGCCATTGAGTCTGTTTCACGCCTTTATCTTCAATCTAAGTCGCCATCTGATTTCATTTTTATCGATGGTTTTAGACTCGGTAAAAGAAATAATTGAGAACATTCACGCACACACGGGAAATTGCAGAGATATATTTTAAAAATCGCGCCACGTTGATATACAAAAATACACCGCCTAGAAAAAACAGGCATACAGTATATATCTTCGTCATTTCATTCAACATTATTACCCGGAAGTAAAATATGTTTCAGGAAATTACCGAGAGATATTTCTTCGATTTTTTTAATTATTTATATGCGCATACACTTTAAATAGGTTTATTTGAAATCTTTAATTTTCACAATGTAATTTATTTGTCATTTGATGATCGGCAAAACGATAGCACAAACACAATACTATTTGCAGGAAGAATGTCGTATCAACCCTCTGACGGCGCTACGGACGCAGACAACGAATCACACCTCACGTCTATGGACGCGAATAGCAACATCCGCACGAATCAGTCATCAATGATTTTCATTGACGCGCCTGGAGGCACAGGGAAGACGTTTCTTATTAACCTGATTCTCTCTAAAGTGAGAGCGAGTGGAGAAGTTGCCCCCTGCGGTGGCCTCATCTGGCATAGCTGCTACCCTCATGCCTGGTGGAAGAACAGCGCACTCAAGGTTCCAAATCCCTCTGATACCGAGGGAAGATGGCGTATGCAACATCGATAAAAATTCCACTATCGCAGACCTCTTTCGAAGTACAAAACTCATCGTGTGGGATGAGTGTCCTATGATCAGGAGAGAGAGTTTCGAGGCTGTGGATCGCACGTTGCGTGATGTATGTGACAAAGACGAGCCTTTTGGAGGGATCTTGACGATATACTGTGGTGATTTCCGTCAACGTGATCGGAGATAAGGGCCGAAATCACGTGTCACAGGTAAGTGATTTAGAACGCTGGAGAGGTGAGC